>NC_137228.1:14313838-14326338 GCF_949987685.1 Ammodytes marinus
CTTCTAAATTGAAGGGAAGGGTCTATAGAACAATTTTGGTCTTAGTGTCAAGAAACCAGAACCAATTTTTTATTTTTTTTATTTTTTGCCCATCTTCCGAAATGGCCACAATCAAAATCATTATTATCATCTTAATTCAGGTAAAACAACTATATTTGGTCTGTTTTCTTGACACTCGAACCAACATTTTTCTCTAGAGCCTTACCATCAATTTAGAAGTGAAAACTAAACTTTCACATCAACTTACAACAAATTACAGACGACCCCCCACTATGAAGGTTAAAACTTGCAGCGCTGCGCTGTGTTGAATGTATCCCTGTGATTCCAGACTTAGCAGACACCCTATATATGGGTGTGTCCTTACATTCCTTTGTCTTATTATGTCCACCCAGCTCCTATGTTACTCATATGCATATGTTAGTCATTTGGAGTGTTGAACTTATGTTACCTTTCGTTTTTAATGTGTAGGAATTTACTGGTGGATTGGTTGCTTTCTGTTGCTAATAGAAGGATGTTTTTCTGCTTATTGTGTGTGTTTGTAAGTTATTGTTGTTTTGCTTTATTTCTAAGTAGCTCATTTGACGAGAGATTAAGTGTGTGAATGAAGAGCTCAAGTTTTTTTTTAGCTTGTTCATTTGGTATGTGAGCTGCTTTGCTGGTGTGCTTATAACCGTTCGTATTTGCAGAGAATAACATTATGTTTGCATGTGTGGAAAGCAAAAGTGTCACCCATACATGTCAAAATACGCCTGCTTTTACACACACCACCAGTCTGCATTCTTACATTCTTAACATAGTCAGCAATATATGCTGAGACAGTCTGACTATATAAACATTGCATTCTTTGCACTGATGGTCTCGTTTGCTGTTGCAGGTCATTTATGATCATCAGAGGAAAAATTTGACGATTCAGAAATATAAAAAATTTCCTCGTAGATACTTTAAATGACTGATCAGATGTTGGTGTTTCACTTCAACTGTCTTTAGCGTATGAGCAGTTCTTTGTGTTCTCTTTGGTTACTGGCAAAATTTTTATTTTTGGTATTTTTGGTGGGTTCTTTGATGTTTGAAAGCTTGTCTTCCGTGTGCCTTGAATATTTATGGAATGTGTTACATTGCTGAAATGATTGCAACGTCATGAGAAAGTCATGTAATGCACGAGTAAAAAATAAAACAAAACTGGAATGATCAGCGTTCACATTGCAATGTGTTTGATGTATAATGATGTATAATGGAGGCCTGTATGTGTGTGTGTGTGTGTGTGTGTGTGTGTGTGTGTGTGTGTTTGTGATCACGCTACTTATAAACAGGCAGGATAAGATTCAGCCCCTCAAGGTTAATCAGGATTGAAAAACTCTGCCCCTCAAGGCGTCATGCGTGTGTGTGTGTGTGTGTGTGTGTGCGTGCATCCATGTGTGTGTGTGTGTGAGTCTCCTACTGTGTGTGTGTGTGTGTGTGTGTGTGTGTGTGTGTGTGTGTGTGTGTAGAAGAAGCACACATGTCTACACACTGAGTTTTTCCCAGCAGTAAGTCATACTGCGAGCGGGCATCCTCCGCCGCTTTGCTTTGTCCGGGCGACGCCCTATTTCAGTCACGAGACACGCCCCTCCCTCATGACTCACTGTGTGTCTGTTTAGTCAACACATAAAGCCCTTCTCTTTGTTACCGCTGCAGCCTCTTGCCTGCCACGCCCGGCCCTACAGCTAGGTGTGACTGTACTCTCCTAATCCCCACCATTATGCTTCAAAAATCATAATCAAACATATCATCAATCAATCAGCAAAAAAAATAAAGTTTTACTTACATTTTTTTTTTTACTATATTTTTTTCCTCACATGAACTTATGGGAAACTCTTTCAACTGCAAATAGATTCTGTTTTCTTTAATCAGAAGTTATTATACGCCACCTTGTGGAAAACTGAGGGAATGACAGTTAACAGTCTAAGAACTATTGCCCACGTTTTGAGTAGGGTCCAGCTGCAGCCCCGGAGATAAGTTACCCTGGCGTGACAACAACACCCAGGCGTGACGGAAGTAACTGTGGTGTGACGGACGTGAGTTTTGACTATTTAGCTTCCATGACATGTCTGCTATGTCACTCATTTGCCCTAACCCTAACCACCCAGCTATGATGCCTGAACCTAATCCTCAAAACAATATAGGCCTAAATAACCGAAATTTAGAAGCCTATCGGTCTGCGGTCTTTTTTATTGTTTGACGTGACGTACTCAAGATGGCCGCCGCCGTGTTCCGTCAATGTTCTATCTGTCCCCTTGCCCTAACCCTAACCACCCAACTGTGATGCCTGAACCTAATCGCCAAAACAATATAAATAACACAAACTTAGTATCGGTCTGCTGTCTTGTTATTGTTTGACGTTGTTTACAACTTAGAAGTTTATGACGTTGCAAAAATAAAATCTACAGGTAACGTCCGTCACACCGCAGTTACTTCCGTCACGCCTGGGTGTCGTCACGCCAGGGTGCTTGTCTCCGGGGCTGCAGCTGGATACTATTGGACGTTTTTTTGCTTCTATAACATGTCTTCTTTCATACTAGTATAAATCCAAGGTCCAAAATCGACACTTAGGTGTTTATTTGACAAAACCTTGTCTGTTTGCGTTTGTATATTGCTCATATACAACCATCTTTAACGGCCATTATCTCAACATTAGTTGTCTCAACTTTTAAATCAATTACATCAATTTTCAAAGTTTCATGATGATATCTATACGTTAAAAAATTTCACCCTATTCAATAACTTACCCTAACTCTAACCCTGCATAGTTTTCACCTAAGTATTTGACTCAATAAGATGTTTGTCTTTGCTCAAGTACAGAGACAAAGAAAATAAGTTTAGAATTAATAAACATGTTTTGTATGTCTATTAGATCCTGGACCAATGGCGGCCATCATCAGTGCAGTAGGAGTGGCTGTGGTGGGAGCAGCGTCCAGTTTCGTCGCTTACCAGAAGAAAAAGCTTTGCTTCAAGATCCAGGGAGGTTAGTAGGATTTTGATGTGATTTATATCTTAAAAGGTGCACTATGTAACTTTGTGTGTGTCAGAGAAGTGAAAGTCATTCTGTCTTGATTTATGATGATATAATTGTTCAATATTAAGAATTAAATGTAGAGAAGGAATGTTTTGTAAACTAACTGCAGGCTCTGCAAATGTAAATAAATCCACCTCCCCTAAAACTGCATAGAGCACCTTTAAGATACTATTTACAGCCATGGATAGAGTCACACACACACACACACACACACACACACACACACACACACACACACACACACACACACACACACACACACACACACACACACACACACACACACACACACACACACACACACACACGAGGTATGATACTCTTGTAAACTGCTAAAATTTTCTTTATGTAGGTGCAGATCCAGAGATGGGTAAAAGCCATCAAGGGACGTCCGATAATCAAGGTACGTCTTATTTGCCGATTACAATCTCATTAAAAATGTAGTTTAACCTTAAAAAAAGAGTTAATATTTGCTTTTTACAAATGGGTTACAAGTGAAATAATAAAAAACAAAATGTAGTGTTAGTAAGCTGTTGGCCTCCAGAACAGCTATCAGTGTCTGTTCAGATGTAAGACGCAGCCATTGTGGTTGTGAACTTATTTAATGGGTTTTTTTTATTATGGAAATATTCAATTTCTCTAAAATGTTCTTGCACTACTTTTATTTCAAATAATCACTTGGAAAGGAGTCAATAATTTTTGCAATTGCGCTTTTTGAAACAGTTCAAAACTCTTACAACCAATTGCTTGTATACCTTTTATTTAATGCATTTTTGTTTATTTTTTGCCCTTTTTATATGTGCTGTGTGGTTTAGGAGCGCTAGTAATATTAGGGGTGGGTATTTCCGCATCATACAAGTCACTATAGCAAACTGTTTTTGATATACCATAATGTCAATGGGGGGAGAATTAAAACCCATTTTTTTTTATCATTATGCAACATATCTATTCTTAAAACTGATGTGAAAGAAACCAAACCAAGGCTACGGCAATGTGTGTGTGTAGCCTGACATCTAGTGGTGGACAGCAGCTAGTGCACTCACCGTCTGCTATGGAGTAAAGGTTTTAGACTATTCAAAATTGGGACATACTTTTACTTATTTATTTCATCATAACATTGCGCCTTGAACTTGCCTCATGCTTATATATGTCCGTCTCATTCCTGGTTGTTTTCATACAGAGGCTCAGTCCACACCTGGCGGTTCGAACTGGATGGCGGGTCAGAATCGCTCAAATAGCATGCTATTTATAATATTTTTAAGCATGCTCAATCTAACCACAATAATTGCGACATCCTAAATATTTTTCTACCATACTAAATAACAGAGCGAATAGGGCTCAACAGTACGGTTCCGGAAGTAAACTGTTTACTCATTCGTTTTTTTGTTTGTATTATTTTAACATGTTCAATAAATTGACTAAAAAGCTAACTACAAATCCCATTCCAAAATTGGGACATATTTTACCTTATTTATTTCATCATAACATTGCACCTTGATCTTGCCACTTGCTAATATACCCATCAGATCCCTGGTTGTTTTAATACAGAGGCTCGATTGATGTGACGTCACTTCCAGTGCGCACTGGATTGTGGGTCAGAATCGCCCAAATAGCATGCTTATTTCAACACCAAAAATCTCGACCGGATGTAGTAGGCATCCAGGTATTTTTAAGCATGCTAAATCTAACCACAAGAATAGGGACATCCTAAATCTTTTTTTCTACCATACTAAATAGCAGAAAGAAGCCTATGCGATTTGGAACGCAGGGTAAGTTTCTCTTTCATCCAGTCGGAATATTTGCACTAATTCTTCTGTTTTTTCACATTGCAGTTTTCAGCAACCTCTTAAGGACGTCCTAGACACCATAACCACCAAGAAGATAAGTCAGTGGCCTTCTCTACAACACTCAGCGTTTATCATCTTATAGCTGATACATTTCTCTGGGTCATTCTGTGTCAACCATTTACTACAACTGAAGCCTAACTTGAAAAAAAAAAAAAAACGTAAACTGAAAATATACATTTAGTTGTGTGTAATTTTTTTCTCCACTTTAAGCAAAAATCCAACTCTAGATCCTCAACGGAGCTGCTTCGATTTCAACAAATAGTTCTTGTTTTTTTAAAGGTGTTACGAGGAACTTTTAAATATTTATGAAACAGTCTAATTTTTCCTCATATGATCATTAATTACATGTAACAGCAAGCAAGAGTAGACCATCAGTGCAAAGCACAACCGCTTTTGTCCAAAGGGGCTGCTGGAATAAACACAAACTGAAAGTTCCTCTGAGCACCTTTAATGTGTATAATAGCCTAACTACCGCACAAATGAATGCATTGTTTAATTTCTCTGACTTTTCTTTCAATACTAACTCCCAAACCACAGTTTATATATACATAAAAGTCACATAAAGTGTTTTTTTTTTAAATAGGCTAATTCTCCCCACTGATATTGACTTGAGCAGACCCATGCAGCTAGCATCGAACAAAGCTATTTCCACCTGTTTGGTTCAGAATGGATGTATTAAGTATTTTCTTTAGCACCTTAAGTCCCAAAATGTTTCCTCTTTTTTTCTTTGTTTTTTGTGAACTAAATTCTGTCATTTCAGAGTCTGCCGGAACCTTAAATTCACTAAGAAAAGCATGTCTTCCTGCCAGTCCGCACATGTAAATACTGGTTGTGAATTAAGCCAATAAAAACTCTCAGCTAGCTCCACTAATGGCATTTTTTCCCTAACACAAGTGCTTGCTTGGTTTGGCTCGGTTTGGCCCAGTTTTGCATGGGTTTGCATTTTCATTACAGCAGTGCTAGAGCCGATTATGGGTTTGCATTCAACTAATGATGCCGCACCCTGAGTTGAAGACCTAAAAAAGCACTGCCCTCTTTTGCTGTTTATAGAAAAGAGTATTGTTTAATGTTACCGCGATCAAAATGCTAATTTCTGTTAACAAGTCAATTGCATTTTCCATTCTTTGTTAGCATTGAGCTAGTGGACTAAGTGCTCGTTATTTGCCACATGGTTGTAGCATCTATGCAGAGAATTATTTGGGCTTTTAATGACACTATGTATTGTACATTGAATATGCTTTATAATTTCTTATGTATTTTAGTTATATACAAAAATAACTTCTAGTGTTAGGCATATGTCTGGTAGAGTGACGGAGGCTATTTACATGTCGCTACGTCAATGCAGCCCGCGTACTGGCTTGGCAAGGTGCAGTATAATAGGTAATGGAAATGCAAATCAGCACGGTCAATGGTGCAAGTGTAAAAGAGCCATAGTTACATGAGCATAGCAACGTAGTGATGCTCATAGATATATATGTAGTGATGCTCATAGATATATATAGATATATAGATATATAGATATATAGATGCTCATATATATATATATATACATATATATATATATATAGAGAACACTATATATATCTATGGTGATGCTCAGCACTGAACTTAATCTTCCCGTTTTAACAAAAACGTTTCTGTTCTCTTATTAAATCCAGTCGCTTTAATTTGAAATTGTTTTAACTCTCTTAAGATAGCGTCAACTTGCAGTACTTGCAGTATTTTCAAACTAAAAGCCTAAGATGAACAGGAAGCGACTGTGGAATGCATGTTGTGTTTCATTGACTGTTAACAGTAGGTAAATGCAAGCAATTGGAAATAATTAGTGAATTTAAAACATTATTTCTATAAGAAAAGAGACACTGATTGAATTGGTGTTGTGGGAATGCCAACTATACACATTCAATTAAACCTGTTTCAACTAAGAAAGTGTTTATTTCACTTTGACACAATACAGCTTCAAATATCGAAAAATTAATCATGTACACATAGACAAATATACCTATAAAAGAGGGGACATCTCTTTCAGTTGAGGATTTACTTAGTTATTCTACATACAGTGGATTTGACATAATCATCATATAACTGGATGAAGGAGCTTTTTTAATGTAAAATGCTGTGAGGTTGTGAATCAGGAAACTTACTACATGTATACAGTACATCCAATACACCTACACAATAAAGTGCCTTGTTGTTGTTGTTAAGTGAGATTGATTATTAGTATCCACATTGTGTCATATATAAAAGTCTAAATGTTTGTCGGGAAGTTTGTACACCGCAGAGTAAAGTTTTGTGTGTTTTTCTTTTTTTTTTCCAAACGCTTAAATGCTCCAATCAGGATTTTTATATAAACAAAAAACAGTATTATTGGCAATGATTCAAACGAGTATAAACTGAAAAGTGACTTTTGTTTTTTGGCACTCCCAAATAGTTCAAAACTAAATGTGTTTCCCCACTCCTCCCCCCTAGTGGTCAAAATCTAATTAAGCAACTTTAAAGTAATTAAATCATGAGACAAAACGTCTTTTATTGCAATCTATTTGACATGTTTGTATCAAGAAAATAGTGTCTTTTTAGGAGTCAATCAAAGACAGAGATGACCTGATAAGATGGAGATTTCTGCCGTTTATTTGAGCAGTTTTTTTCTTCGCTTTCTTAGCAGCGGTCATGACACTTCTTCTGTCCACCCTTATTATGATCTTAAGTTCTCTGCATTACGTTGTTCAGTTCTCAGACTCATCCATGTGACTTCAGCTTATATGAATCAAACGCAATGTTACATCACGGGATTCTGCTTGAAGAATTGTTCTGTTAATGCTAAAACATTTTATATATTGCTGCCTTTATGAGCTGTAAATACTTCCATATATGAATGTGCATAGGTAACTGCTAACATGTGCTTTATACGCTCCATACTTCTGTGTGCTTTGGACAATTCGACATGTGTATTTTTTTTTTGTCGTAAACGTGTGTTTCCAGTTAGTACAATAAAATACTTAATCCAGGTTAATTAATTAGATCAATGTTTCTGTAGTTGAATGTAGTTTTGATGTGTTTTCAATAAAACCATGTACAGTTGATGTGTGATCTGTCATTTTGTCACGGCATGCTTTAGAACATCTATTGGTTTAGAAAAAAATGTTAACAAGTTATTTTTTATTTTTTTTGTTTATATATGAAAATCATAATCAAGGTTCAAAGTGTAAATATAAACAAAGAGCAAGCAATGCAATAAGTAAATAAATTAAATAAATATATAATGTGTTTATAATATGTTTTTATACTATACACATCTTTAAAGGTGTCCTATGTATCAGGAATGTGTGGTCTCTTTATTGACTGCATTGCCATGTCTAAATAATTAGCTGAATAGTTATCCAAAGGTGGTTTTTAATTTTATATTTGTCGTTAGAAACACAATTCTGATTTGATGTCACCTCATGTGCCTGTATGATTCTGGTGCGAATGTAGAGGGCAGTAGCGACTCAAAATAGTATTTAGAGAAGAGGTCTAAAGTCTAGTCAGTCAAATTTAGGTGGAATGGTTATCGTGGACAAAATGCCAGTGAAAAGTAATATATACTGTATAAAAAACTTTATTTAAATTGAAAAATCTTACATGTATATCTTTAAACATAATTTTGATAATTATAGTAATAATGTTTCTGTAAATTCAAATCCAGGCATACATGTGTTCTTCTATCTACATAAGTATCCTGCTTCCACATAGAAGCATAGCATAAAATAAGATCAAGTGATGCACATATGGTAATGTAGTCGAGCCAGAGGGTAAGATGACCCCCCCCCCCTGTTTCTATAACCTTTAAATAGTGATCATGTGCCCACAGATTAAGACGCTGTAGTTAACATTGCACAAGACATCTCAAGCACATGGAGACACTGGTAGGGAAACCAGAGCCCCAGTTAAACGTGGATCAAAGTGCAAATGATTGAAATTCAACTTGTTTTGATTACAATGGTACCTCACATTTGATATAACTCCTTTTACTTTTTAAGATACAGGCGTTTCTGTATAACACTATATCAAGTGGCTACCGATATAAATTATTCATTTTTTCCTTCTTTTTTTACATACAACCCATATAGTGCTAGTAAAGGTTCTATTGATCACATATTCAAAAGCACGTTATGAACTTAAGGTCCAGATGGACTCAGGAAAGAAATATATATATATATATATATATATATATATATATATATATATATATATATATATATATATATATATATATATATATATATATATATATATATAAACATATTTTCCAATTCCAATGCACCTTGTGGGAGATATCTGTGAGAAAAACAAAGCTCCATGACTATGATTTTTTTAATGCATGTCTATGGAGTATATGTCTATGGCTGGCCCCTTGTGACTAACCACTCAAAATAGTATGTTAGGAAACCGGCACTGGACTGATTTTGAAACATCTCAATGGATTTATTCTTAGCTCAGGAGTGCTGTTAAGGAAAATTATAAAATTCCGGCGTGGACATCAATGGGTAAATGTGTAACAAGAAGCGGTCCGGATGAAAATATGAATGTGGCCCTGGCTTATAAAGGTTAAGCAGGTTGCACAACTCTTGGCTAGGTCCAACTTTCTACTAGTTGAATGACCAGTTGAACAAACAGGCAAGCAGACACGGTGGGCCTCACTCACACTGCTCTTTACACTGCCCATTAACACAACATGGGATGGGACTTCTGTTAGATATTTCTTCATCCTCTAGACTATTTAAGGTTCTGCGATCACTTCTAAAGATGCCACAGTCACCGGTGCCCTCGTGGTAACTTTTCCTCCAAAAAAAAATCTCCTGGGTAAAAATTGCAGCAAATTTCCGATCTCCTTTCAAAATCAAGTACAAGAATGGCAGGTAGGTGACTTTATATAATATGAATTATCTCGATTTTTCACAAATGTATGAGAAAGTTATTAAACTGTGTTCAGTTAAGAAGTTAAATATGCTTCAGTCATGCTAGTTGACCTCCCATATACTCATGTTAAAGGCATACTATCTCCAGCTAAAGTTTGCTGAATTTTTGTTTATGTTAATACTAACCGCGGAAAAAGTTGTGTTCTAGATTACAATCGCTCAGTAATCCTTTAAGTATATCAAACTTATAAAAATTGCCCCATGAGAACAGAATTATAACTGGTCTCCCCCCTAACAAGATGTTAAATTCTACTGTACTGACAAAATCAGAAAAGACTGCATATGTGCCCCGTCACACTCATAAAACAGTGTGCCAATTGAAACGTAACACTGCTGTGCACACAAAAGGTTAAATTCCTCTGTATCTGACTGCAGGCCAGGAAAATGAAAGTGACTCTCCTGTCACAACTATATCAAATCACACATCAAACCACACCTCTTTAGAATCGCCTTCAACCAATGATATGACATTTTTACATATTTATTTTACATATGTACATTACTATTGATTTTATATGCTGTTTTTCTTATATTTTTTTGCTAAAAAGTCATACAAAAGTCGCTAACAAATTCGTAAAAGATTTGCAAAAAAGAGTGATAAATAAGTAATTTTTGTGTTCAACTTACTTTTCCTTTTAATATATTTGTCTTTACTTTTAGTAGTTGTGTGTTGGCTTTATTGCTACGCCTGTTTTTAATTTGCTTGTGTACTAATAGTAAAGTGTCTTATACAAATGGGTTTACCCTTATTCTATGGAATATAGATAAATATATTCCATAGAATATATGATAAATTAATGCATTTAAAGGACCGCAAGCAGTTCGAAAATCATTTCTCCCTAGAGATTAATGCAGAGGGAGCCATTCTTTAAATCTTTAAAGGGGCACTGTGTAATATGACATCATCAAGAAAGTTATAGAAAGTTCTAGATTGCAACGCTCCCTGGGTAACCCCACCCCTTTTGAATAATAACAGAAGCTACAGTGGCCTTCAAGGACAAGAACAATTCTACATTTTAAACAATGCACCTGATGACATTCCAAAAACATGGATGCCTCCATAAGACTTACCCTCTCAATGTACAAAATGTAATATTAATATTTGTAATTCTCCGCTCAGGAGGATCATTCAGATTATTGGCAGAGGTGATTTTACACCAATGAGGACATATTTATGAATGAGGATATTGATTTTAGCTAATAAATTACTTAAAATGTTACACAGTGTCCCTTTAAGTCATTTTTAGAAGAATATATATTTTTTAAGTGTACAGTATGTAGTTCCAGACACTTGGTGCACGTCAACACACTATGGTTTTGACCAATGCAGGCTCCTCCTTCCATCATTTTGACTTTTCTTGTGGAAATCGGAGTAAAATCTAAAATGTTGCTCATATTCAATATTTAAATGGTGATAAACAAATCCATTGCAATAGAATAAACCCAGTTTTAGCCTTTAGACCAGGGGTTCTCAAACTTTTGATAGCTGAGGGCCAATTTAGGAACCCAACATTGGACCGAGGGCCGCCGAAGGAAAAAAAATTATAAAACTGAAATAATTTCAATGGCCAGCGTCTTTGCGTCTTTACAGTTTACATGTATTGGTCAGCATCCAATACTGTGTAATTAACACATTTAAAGTAATAAATGAAGGGCTAGGTCTCATTTCAACATTGGGGAACACACATTAAAAGCGGGGGTCTGGGGGTTGTCCCCCAGAAAAATTTGAGGTTCGAACACTTCATTTTGTGCATTTTGGTTAATTTTTATGCAGTAATTTGTGTCTTCTGTATTTATTTATGGTGGAAATGTTAAGGAAAAGACAACTCGCTCCCATTGACACACATCTAATGGAATATAGATCAAGGCACTGAGGCATTCTGTATTGCATTCAAATATTTATTCTACTTTATTGTTCAAAACTTTCTACACATTGAAAACGTATCACCTTTTGGAGTGTTTTTTTGTAGGACTCACTACTCATGATGCAGCAGCAGTGTTAACTATTATGACACTATACATTGGAAATAAACAGGGTGGGCTATCAGCAGTCAACTAGGCAGATAGTTCCATGGCTATCAGCAGCTAGCTAACGTTAGTTTGTTAGCTAAACTTTAGGCAAAAGAGTTAGAAACCAGATAATGTTAGCATCCTTCCTTAGACACTTGACCTAATCTAATTCACCTTGAATGTGAGAAAGTGCATCGTATTGGGCTTGACAAGCTCACTATCTAACAACTTACATTGGGACCACTACACTGCCTGCTGCACTGCGGGAGGCTGACCAGCCGTCTGTAACGAGAGGCAGAGGCCAGCCGAACTGCGCAAGTTTAATAAGTGGGGAATGAATACAAACAATTAGGAGGGATATTGAAGTGTTTCGACCCCTGTACTGTTTTTACTGTTACGGGGGACGCATCCCCTCGGTGCGTTTCAATAAAAAAAAAAAAAAAAAAAAATATATGATAATTTTTTTTTATTTTTTTTATAATTCATAATTCAATGCGGGCCGCGGGCCGCCAGATGTGCTCGGCCCGCGGGCCGCACTTTGAGAACCACTGCTTTAGACGTAGAGACAGGAGTCGCTGATAACTTTAATTGCGTGCTATAAAAATACTTGAAAAGCGCTATATAAAATAAATGTAT
>NC_137228.1:14331338-14418838 GCF_949987685.1 Ammodytes marinus
CTTGTAAGATTAGCCTGATTAACAGTCACCCCCCGTGTGACACCAAACATCAACATACATCAGCAGTCTTATCAAGCGCGCCCTAGTGAGATTGACGCAAAATAAAAGCAAACCAAATAGTTTTTTAACCCAGCATATTCTACCTGAAGGAAACATTTTTTTCGACACATTGGAATACAGAAATGCAAGTTTTCTATGTATTTTTTGTAGACAAAATGATTACGTAGTCTGAGACGATTGTTCTAATCCACCAATTGAATCACAGGGAAAAATTATGATATTTGCAAGAGAAAATAGAAGCAAAAAAGAAAAGAAAAAAATTAATGTGAAAAGAAAGTTATACCTTAAAAGGCCTACTTCCAGTGGGAATATGAAGGTGTATTGAACTCTGAGATCCTATGTAGTATAAATGTGCAAACATTTTAGAAATCGGTTCATCCTAGCCTGAGAAAAGGCAGAAAGAGTGTTGTATGGTCTCACTGTCTAACCCTACAGTTTGCCCAGTTGTGACATCACAACTGTGATAGACGAGATGTTTTTAACCTACACCTTTTCACAGCATACACGTCTATTGCATTGATAAGTCACATGACTATATGGTGTGTCTGTATAGTTTCCCTACACAGATAACACACTGCTGGAGGAAAAGGAAAAGTCAACGACAGCTGAAAGTCCAGAGATCCAGGATTCATCTTCTGAAGCGGAGGAGCTTGAAGACAGCGACGAGTCCTCAGACACTGAACCAGTGAGTCAACATTTCCATTCTGACTTCCACACCAATTCTATGTTTGTCAAAACTTAAGTTTATAATAGCTTAAAGATACACTCTTGTCCTTTGTTAGGGTAAATGTCTACTTACTCTAAGTCAAGTCTAAGTGTTTTACTGTTCTGATATATGCAAGACGTACATCAGAATCAAATTGGCTTTTATCACTGGCCCACGGTGCAATAGGAACGATAGAAAAAAGGAAAAAGATTTTACCGAAGCTACGGTGGCCTTCAAGGTCAAGAATTAAGTTACTAAAGATGGCATCATTCACCACTGCCTCAAGTCTTTCCACAATATGAAGTGATGAGGTGAAGATGTATTTCCTGTGATGAATTGAAGAGTGATTTGTTTCTTCTAATAGCAGAGAGCTGTGGAGTCGCCTGAGGAGAGACTAGAACATCGCAGACAGTGGGAGGCCGGACATGCAGACTATCTGGGCAGAGACGCATTCAGCAACATACAGAAGATGCTCGACAGGTTCCTGGATTGAATTGAATTGAATTGAATTGAATTGAAAATGTGTTTATTTCAAATAAGTAAAGAAAAAGAAAAAATTAAAAGAAAAGAATACTTTGTTTCATATTGGTTGTTTGTTTTTGTTTCTTGAAGTGTGTGTTTCTGTTTCGTTTCTGCTATTTTTAACATTATGTATTATTTTTTGTACTAATTTCTTAATGCAGGATTGTTTGTGATTGGTGAGGGGGGGATATGGGTGGGGTATGTTCGGGGGGGAAAAAAGAGGAAAACATTTATAATCCATTGTACTGCAGTTGCTCTGATACTTTGCGATTTAATAAAAAAAACCTTTGAAAGAATAAATAAAATAATAATATGTACAGGTCTTAAAAAAAAAAAAGAAAAAGAAAAGAATACTGTACTGTACAGATAATAATAATAAAGTAATATTTACAAATGATGATTATTAACTGTCCAACCAGTTGCTCTACAAGTTTGAAAACACACACACGCACGCACGCACGCACGCACGCACGCACGCACGCACGCACGCACGCACGCACACACACACACACACACACACACACACACACACACACAGACACACACACACACACACACACTTCTGCTGAAATTTCTGTTTGAGATTATGTGTGAGTGTTTCCACTAGGGGGCACTGTGGCACTGTGCCTCTCATGACTCTCTCCATAACAGGGGGCAAATCAGAGAAGCGGGAAGACAGATTAAAAGATGCTTGACAGAAAGCAGTCGACACTATGGTGTTTGTGTGTGTGTGTGTGTGTGTGTGTGTCCGCGTGCGTGCTTGTGTGTGTGTGTGTGTGTGTGTGTGTGTGTGTGTGATCCTTATCCAAATGGTGTGTGTGTGTAAGTTTCGTAGGCATTTCTTATTTAATGTTGTGACAAAGCGTTGGAGCTAAAGTAATTGTTCTGAATACAAGGCAAAAGGCAAAAGGAGGTGTGAGGACAGACAGTATAAAGGGCTTGATGATTATTGCTCTGGAAGGCTGCCTGGCACACACATCACTGATCTGGGCTAAGCAACAGCTCCTGCTTGACTCCCATTCATCCAGATGAAAGCACGAGCACAGATCCAGGATCAGCCGCTGGCGTCCCCTTGACCGCCTTATTCATTAAGCAATTTGGAAAAGGCAAAATTAATACCAGATCAGTCCCGGCAGGCACACTGATATTCTTGAGAAAACGCTGTCTAACAGATTCTAATCCAGGATAGCCAACAGAGGGAACTTTAATACAATGATTACACAAGGCACATTGAAATTAGTTTTTTCTCCGATCCCATCTCAAGTTTTTTCACTTCAGAGGGGGTCAGAGCGCAGGGTCAGACATAGTACAGCGCCCCTGGAGCAGTTTGGGGTTAAGTGTCTTGCTCAAGGACACAATGGTAGAGATGGTGGGCAGGGACCGGGCACCATAGATGTAATACCAGCCACCACTAGTTTTACTACTAACACCCTCCTGTCTGGTGCCGGGGATCCAACCAGAGACCTCATGGTTACTGGGAGGACAGTCTTTCTCCTAGGACATCCTACCACCCCAGGCTTTTTTGGGGGGGGGCTCCGTTGTGTAGAGCTCTTTACTCAGGTTAAGTGTGTATCAAAAGGTGGAGTCAGCAAGTCTGGAGAATGCTTGTTGTCAAAAATCAGTGAATATCTCCTCAAGATCCGTTTCTTTCCCCTAGAATACTAGCATGAGCATTCGTCAACTAATGCCTTGTTTATGTAACCAGCACACTGACACCACACTGACCCCAGTAAGAATTTCTCCGTATCGTGACCCAGTCTATTTGTTCTGACAGTTCAGGACTGACACACACCCAGACAGGCTTCCAGGAAACTCTACCTTTGTCGGGAAAACATCAGTGAACATCTCAGGGAGGATGAAAAACTTCAACAAAACACTCGCTCAAATAACTGGTTTTCTCTGAAGCACCTGGGATCTGTTGCCATGTCTCTGCCTTCTGTTATTTATCCTCTATTTTCAACACAAGTGTTTTCCTCTCTTCCGTCTCTGCTGAAGTCTGTTTAGATGAGCAAATAGTCCTGATGATGCCCCCATCTGGACCACTTCTGTGCTTTCTTGATGAGTGCGCTAGTTTTCTGCTTGATGGAGTGCTTGAGATACAGAGATGATTGTGGATGAGGCTGTGTGTGTGTGTGTGTGTGTGTGTGTGTGTGTGTGTGTGTGTGTGTGTGTGTGTGTGCAGACATGGGCTTGCAGCTGTAACTTAGGCCATGCTGTGATTGCCTTTCGGATACAAACAAAGTGTGGACAAGAAGGAAATGGGAAAACAGTCTGATAATCCTATAATTTGACGCGCACTCAAAGTCATTCCGCCAATATTCAATCTGTCTGTCTGTCTGTCTGTCTGTCTGTCTATCTGTCTGTCTGTCTGTCTGTCTGTCTGTCTGTCTGTCTGTCTGTCTGTCTGTCTGTCTATCTACCCATCCATCCATCCGTCCATCTATCCATTCATCCATCCATCTATTTATTCTAATAGTGGAGATTGCTAGAGCTAACGACAGTCAGCTGTGTGGGGTCATTCTAGTTCAGATGGGGTTGGGTTTGTCCTCAACTGCCGACTGAAACCACAAACCAACCCAGATTCCCCACAATTAGACCAGTAAGCATTCTGCAATCCAACGCAGCAGATGCATCTTCAGGAACATCCCGGGTCTATTGGTGTTGCCTCTTGACGTTTTTGCTTAGATGCATTTTTTTCAGTGAGCTCGTAATTCTGCATCAAGTCTGTAAATCCAATCTAATCCGTGCAGGCAGAATTCATTAAGCAAAATTGAGCATCATATACGTTATATGTATATATTTTTTGGGCATTTTTTCCTTTATAATGTCTATGTCTGTAACCGCTTATTGAAAGGGCTACAGCGCCACCTAGCATAGTGGAGACAGCCATGCATCGGACATTTATCCGATTCCTGAAAGGCCATGTATACTCAGACAAGTGACACGGTCCGTTCGAGTGTATGTCTTAATCCAATCTAGTTGTGCCATGGAAACGCACTGACTGATATCAGAGGGGTGTACCACGAAGCGAGATTAATGGCTGAGCTAGGTCGCTGCAGTTTTTATTTTATTTTTTCCATTTAGGCCTACTTACATTAAACCTATTCATTTCTGTATCATACATTTTCAGAAATGTTGAATAAGGCTGAAGATTTTGCAATTATGTGTAAATGTGCATCTCTTTAAAAACAAAAAATCTAGAGGTTGGATTAAGACAGAGTTAAAATCTTTATTTATTTTTAAAACATATTAGAGACCAACGTTTTTTAAGAACAGATTTTAGATGCAGCCTTTTTTCATTTTATAAATCTAAAACATATATAAAGGTCCTAAAAATGCATTTTCAGTAGGTTTTTAAGAAGAAAATGTATCATAAATCAGACAATGAACAACATATGATATGAACCACTCCTTCTGTAATAACCTTAAGAATAGTGCTAGAAATGTTTCAAACTATAATCCTTTATCTTTTTTGTCCACAGTGAGTCTTCAAGCACCAAGCAACACAGACACAAATATGGATCCATGGTAAATGTTTCATTGAAAAACATTGCTTGAGGATATATTCCAAATGTTCATCTCAGTCCTGAACTAATAAAATGTTCCTAAAGGTTACTAACTTCCTAAATCACTTTTGCATGTGAACAAAAATGCATTTTTCAATTTTCCACAGGGTCTGTGTTTCTGTGCAGAAGAATGTTATTAGCAATGCGCTCCAGATACCACTGCAGAAGTTATATTTCTCCATACAATATTTAAGGCTATGGGTTTCATTTAAAGTTGTTTTCATACCTTTGTGCTTGTACATTTAGTTTAAAGGTGCTACGAGGAACATTTAAATATTTCTGATTTCTGATGATCATAAATTACATGTAACAGCAAATGAGATCATCAGTGCAAAGAATGCTATTATTATATAGTTTTTATTAATGCCTGTGTTATGGGTATGCTCACCCAGGAACAACAGCTGGGGTCGTAAAAACACTACCACTTTTGTCCAAAGGGGCTGCTAGAATTAACTCAAACTTAAAGTTCCGTGGAGCACCATTAATCAAAACAAAATATTTTGCAACACCTTCTCCAAGATCATTTATTCAATATTGAAATGTGCCAGTACATTTGTGAGTAATCTGTATTTCTAATTCAACAATGGATCTAATGAGTGTCTTTTTTCGTCTCTTGAAAGTAAAGTTTCCCGATTTACATAAACATATAAGACTAAGAAGCCATTATAAACTCTTGATGATCCATTTGGTTCGATACTGGAAAAGTATTAAGGTTTGATGTCCCAATCCTATATTCACAGTAAAGGGGAGTGTATTTGGTGCTCCTAAAAATCACCCAGAAAGAGCTGCTTGCATGATAATACACTGAATTCTCAGATTTACTGAGCCTACCCCAAAAAATGCCATCAAGGCCACAACATGTTTTTATCGCCTCTTTTCAGTTTCGCAGCTTATTTCCCGCGACTGATTGATGATCAAATGATTTACCACGAGCACAAGCGTTCATGAAGACGGCTCTGCACTGTCAAAAACAAGCAATATATCACACACACACACACACACACACACACACACACACACACAGACACACAGGCAGGCACACACACACACACACACACACACACACACACACACACACACACAGACAGGCAGGCAGGCACACACACATACACACACATACATACACACACACTCACACTCACGCACGCACGCACGCACTCACACACACACACACACACACACACTCACACACGCATGCACACACACACACACACACACACACACACACACACACACACACACACACAGACACACACACTGTACTGTACAGTGGGCTCAAAGCAAAGCTGAACCTGATGAAAATGTTGTCAACATCACAGCCACCACAGAAGAAGAAAGAGGTTAGCTCAAATGCTGGTTTAATTAGCAAAAAATCTCCACATCTATATCTAGGCCCTATACTCTGTGTTCTCATGCAATAAGGCAGAATTCAATGTCTTCTGAACGAACAGCCCTTTCAAATTCTCTTCAAATTCACGCTCTCTGATGCTCTGACACGTAATGCCTTGATGTTGAGATGTCTTGGTTGTATTACTGTAGGACAGAGCTCTCTCATGAATGTCTTTGATTCATCGATCAACTACAGAAGCATCATATGAAATCCATTCATTTCATCTGATCCATAAAGTAGTGGCATGTCTTTTCAGCTCCACATTATGTCAATCTCTCTGTAATTGACCATCTATATTCAGAGCAGATATAAGCAAACAAATGGGACAGTTTTTTATGAAAGTAGGAACATCATGCATGTCAGTTTCTATTAGGGCGAGATACTGCAGGCAAAACATTTTTTATTCGAGCATTGGACACATTTTGAGATTTTTGTCTATTTTGCTTTCTCAACATGTCTTCTTCCATATGAGTATAAATCAAAGGTCCACAAAGTACATTTAGGTGTTTATTTGACTAAACCTTGTCTGTTTTCAATACTGTGAAACAATAAAGCAACTTCTAAAGCACTTACATCAACTAAACTTTCCATTCTTTTGGATCACTATTCTGAATGTTATAATGGAAGGAGTTGTTCATAGTCTGTTTTATGATACATTTTGTTCTAAATAACATGCCAAAAATGCATTTTTAAGACCAGTACATCATTATTTTTTTGATTTATAAAATTATTAAAGGCTGTGTCCAAAATATGTTAAAACCTTGGACTCTAATATGATAAAAAAATATAATATAATTGTGAAAACAAAATAAAGATTTGAACTGGCGGTATCCAAAATCTAGATTTGTGGTTTTTAAAGAGATGCACATTTTACACGTAATAAGTTAGGTATTGCCACATTCGCATATTTAGTCAAACATTTCTGAAAGATTGTGATGATATCTATATAAGTAAGAAATGTTAAACTATTCACCTGCACCGGAAGCCTTAATGTTGATGACGCTCTCTTTCAGTAGTGAGGGCGAAAGATGTGGAACAAGATGTTAGCGTTCCAAACTGTATTCAGGTTCTGGGTCACGCACAGACATATCTAAAACACAAATAGTTCATGGCCAAGCGAGCAATCTGGTTAAGATGTAAGGCGAAAACATACATCACTGAGTGGATCAGTTTTCACAGTGGAAAATGTTGATTCCATCTGCAGGAAGAAGAAAAAGCTAAAGAGCATCTGGGTGGACATTTGATGAGGTAGCATAGCACTGACTGGTTAACCCCTATTAATAATGAATGCCAGGTTTTATCGAAGACAGTCAAAGATAGTAAAAAATTGTGAATTAGGGCCAAATCTGCTGAACTAAATGGGGATTTCCTCATGGCTCTGCAGATGTTCCTTCGTGCGGATGAAATTTCCCAAAGCGATGAGTTCCAGTTTCAAGCCTTGATACGTAATGGTGACCTAATTCCTTCAGCCAAAATGCTCAATTGATCTCAGATTTATTTATTTATTTTGACAGTTTTTTTTTGTGTCTTTTTTGCTTTATTAGACAGTGTGGAGAGACCGAGATGAAATGGGGTACAAAGGGGAATGACATGCAGAGAACGACCCGGGCTGGATTCTAACCCGGGTCTGCTGTGAAGAGGACAGAGACTCTATGGGGGGTACTGATAAAAAATACTATGCTTTCAGGCCAGCTGAAACAAGTCGCATAACGTAAAAAAAAGTTTATAAAGACACAAACTTCTGTTGATTCTTTTTTTTTGGCAAATGCTGCTGTTCTCAAGTGACTTTAAAAACATTATTCTCACTTATGAATGTCATTTATTGTACAGTTAGTGGCAAACATTCTAGAGTCATCACTTTTTCCCCTCCAATGTATGTATAAGCATTCCATACATCAGCATTAAAAAGTTTTAGTTTAACAGGTGGAAATATTTTATTAAAATATGGGTAAAAAATTCCCAAGCAACACAATCTGTCAAAGGCAAATCATTTACAAAACGAGGACAGAGAAGCTGTGTCTGCATTTTTCATAAGCAGATTCAAAGATGGTAAACACTGCAGTAGACAATATTTGATTATAGATTAAGATTTTAGAATGTATGAAATGCACAAGATACCAACAGATGCCTCAAATCCGTTGGTAGAAAATAAAACTCACCTGTCTTTCAAAAAAAAATCTTTGTAACATAAAACATATTTTCAATCAATTATGTAATAAAGTTAAAACTATTTTTCCTACTTAGAAAATAAGAATTCAAGTCTTTAAAGCTTGACATAATCTGTCATTGTCAGAAGCAAGTTTGCATTACACAGATTGCATAAATAACTGGAAAATCTTTTTTTACTTTGTTTTTCTAAATGCCTTTGTCATGGGTACGCTCACCAAGGAACAGCAGCTGGCGTAGTAAAAACACCACTGCTTTTGTCCAAGGGGGGCGCTAGAATTAAGACAAACTCAAAGTTCCTTGTAGCCACTTTAAATTAAGTCAACATAGTCTTTGGCAATGTATGCCCTTTAGTTAAAATTGATAGAGTCACATAATTGCACAAGGTGACTGTTACCTCAATGGTTTGTTTCTGTGTGACCCACCTTCCTGAGTGATTTGAAATATATAGGCATTTAGAAATGGGCCAATATATTTTATTTAAAAAATTGATAATGGTCGTTGGAAAATGTTACAGTTATTAAATATGACTTTTAAAGTGTAAATCATTTTGTAAAGGTCGATTTGCTGTATTGCATTTACAAGCTATTAGCCCAACAACAGCTAAAAACTGCAAAACCTATCAAATGAACGGTATCATAACAACATGGCAAAAACAACAGCAACTGTCTTCTGTCTTCTCTTCAGCAAACATTGCTATTAAAAGTATTGAAATGCTCAAAATAGGATTGATAGCATTGATATTTCCTGATGTAGACAAATTGGTGGCAAAGGCAAACTATTACGCACACAAAATGTCAACTCTAGCCTCTATCCCGGACACACTCAAACCACCACTGCAGTTTAAAAATCAACTTATTTTATCATTGTGAGTGACAGCAGTTTTTACAACATTTTGATCATTAAAACACATAAGTTAATGTTAACTAGGCAGTTACTTGGGCATACAGTATGGCAAAGGACCATAATAAACAGTGAAAATGTCTTCAGAACACATTGAGTAATGTAGCTTTAGAGTCTACGCCAATGGCATTCCTGGCTGTGCATCGGTAGACGCCGGCGTCTCTTTGTGTGGGGTTCTGGATGATGAGGGACCCTTGTGGATGGAGGTACTTGTTCCCAAAAAGCCGTGGCTGTCCACTCACTGCCATGCGCATTTTATCAGGTGTTTCCCAGGCAACCTCAACTTTCGGGGTCCCGGTCGCAATGCAGTTCAACTGAACAGCGACACCGTGTTTAGCGTAAGTCACAGAGGGCGGGCCGTTGGTGATTCGAGGTGGGTATGCGATCACAATAACCGATACGGAGAGAAGGGAACTGCCATACTCATTTGCAGGTCGGCAAACGTAGGACCCCCTATCGTAGACCGATACTTGTTGGATGTCAAGTGTTCCGTTGGGTAGTACGGCATACCGACCGGCTCTCTGTGGCCTGTTTAGGACCACCCCGCTGGGCAGGGTCCACGTTAGTCTGAGGGGTTCGCCACTCGTCACACAATGAAGCAAAAGTCTCTCTCCGTTCATGACGCTGACCGCAGAGTTGTATCTGTTAATGATCATTGGTTTTCTGCCCGGAGACACGGTGATGGAACGCTCCACAAGCCCTTGAGAATTCCGCCCCAGACAGCGGTACGTTCCGGCTTCAGCGACAGACGGGTTGCTTATGATCAAAGAGCTGTTAGTCTGGTGGAAATACTTATCAAACCGAGCGCCGCGATGCAATGGTGTGCCGTTGGGTAGGATCCATGTGACATAGGGTGGTGCAGAGCCCTCAAAGGAGCAGTTTAAAGTCATGGTAACCCCTACAGTTAGTAAGAGACTATCTGTTTTGGTTTGATCTCTAGTTTGTGGCTTTGCGAAAACGTCCTTAACATCCAAGTAAACCACCAGTCTAACTTCCCCTCCTTCGTTACGAGCGATACACGCCAGCTGTCCCGAGTCTGTCCTCTTGGCCGAGCGGATTTCTAAGGTTCCGTTTAGGTGAACTGATATTCTGTTGCTATGGTACGGCGCAGGGAGGATCACATTTCCTGGTAGAACCCACATGATGCGAGGGTTTGGGGTTCCCTTCGCCAAACAGTCAATTAACTTACGCTGATCGGGTACTGCGGAGACCTTGACACTGTTTACGGCCCCTCGTAAGCCGTTTATCACTGGAGATGTTACCAGGACTTCCAGCCTAGTGACTTTATGGTCTTGTCCTGCGTTGTTCTTGGCCATGCAGGTGTAGTTACCTCCATCAAAACGTTGGACCTTATGGACCACTAATGTCCCATCATCCAGGACTTGGTACTTGTCTAGAGCCGGGGATATAAGCTTGTTTGTGGGGGATATCCATGTGATAACTGGCATTGGTTCCCCCTTGGCGTTACATATCAGAGTAACTGTCTCACCGTAGAAAACCTTGACGGTCTTTTGGTCTTTGTCTTGGATTTTCGGCGGGGAAGTTGAATCCTTAACCTTCACTCTGACTTTCATCTCATCTTTGCCGAGTTGGTTCTCAGCATAGCAGGTGTAGTCGCCCTCTTCTGGTTTGCCAACATCATTGAAGTACAGCGTTCCATTGTCAAACACCACGTACCTAAATACAGTAAAGAAAGGGAAGAGAAGGGAGAGGGAGAATGGAAGTTAAACTTTGATGAATGCAGTGGTCGTTTAAATGTTACGATCTGCGACCTGTCAGTCCTGTGTGTGCAGTGTACGGAAAGAAATCCAATCTTTATACACCAAAGGGCATGTAAACAAAGGGGATCTAAACAAAGGTGGCCCAGCTAGCGACATGCCCAATGCCCATTTACAGAGCCTAGGCTGTTTATTGACACTGGATTTTTTCCAGCGCACACACAGTACAGACAGGTGGCAGATTGTGAGGAGATTTTCTCTGTTTTGGACATAAAGTGATTTTGACAACAAGCGTTCTCCAGAATTGCTGACTCAACCTTCAATTGAATGCAATAGAAAAATGTATAATAAATAATTACGTGGCCATCACAAAAAAGCTGCCTTTATATAGCGTTGCTTAGTACATAACTGAATGCACATATACATAAAAGCTGTTGGGGAAGTGCTTTGATTACCAGTAATATCATTTTTATTTATTTATCAAGGGTATTTGGAGACTTAGGACTACAAAGGAACTGGTATTTGATGCTCAGTGAACATATTTTCTGTTTTCAGTCAGCTATAATGTGTCAGAAAGAAACATGTTTGGTTGGCAAACCGTAATAGTCTGACAAACAATATTTACAAGATGCTCTACGTGTCATAGCAGGAAATAATAAATAGAACTGATATTCGAAGGGGTTTTTTATATCCTAGCAGCACATGCCAAAATTGTTTTTTGAAATAATTTTCTGTGGAAGTGAAGAGTCATTAATCTAAGGTGGTGAGCTGCCACTGTAGCACAGAACCAAGGGAATAGTTTCCAATATGTGATATGGAAATTTTTAATTCATATTTAAATTAATGTCTTAGTTAAAGCTGCAGTGTGTAGAATTTATAGATTTTTTTCTAGAAGTGGAATATAGTATTCATAACTATGTTTTGATCAGTAGTTTTTTTCTTTTCTTTCCTTAGAATGAGCCTTAACATTGTACATTGAAATAGTATTTTCTCATATCCCCTCTCAAGTTACCACACTCCAGAGGGGGTCAGAGTGCAGGGTCAGCCATAGTACAGCGCCCCTGGAGCAGTTTGGGGTTAAGTGTCTTGCTCAAGGACACAATGGTAGAGATGGTGGGCACCGTAGATGTCATAGCAGCCACGACTAGTATTACTACTAACACCCTCCTGTCCGGTGCCGGGGATCCAACCAGAGACCTCATGGTTACCTGCCCCTCTTTTCTCTAGGCCATCCTACCACCTAGTTAAGAAGTGAAAAGCTAATTTGAATAACCTAACATTCAGTCATTACTACTAAGCATTTCATACCTTCGACTGCGTCCCCTGCCCACACTAAAACGTGGTTGTTTCACTGGGTTGACCATTGTGCCGTCTGGAAGGGCCCAGCTGATCTCGGGGTTGGGGTCTCCAGAAGCTACGCAATCCACCTTTAGGTCTCCACCGTACACAACCTCCTGACTGGACTGCTGCTGCTTCTGCCTGATCTTGGCCGGTCTGGTCAGCACATTGGCCCCCAGCAGAACATAGTCATCCCCCATCTTGTTTCGTGCCACACACAGATAGTCACCGCTGTCTTTGTCGGTCATAGAATTAATGGTCAAAGTGCCATTGGGGAACACCTTGATCCTGGGGTCAAAACTGTAAAAGATAATAGAAAGAAATGGCCTTCAGAGGACATCTATGTAGGCATTTTTAATTTATTATATACATTTGATTGAGGATGTAAAATATATATCAAATCAAGTGAAGTCTACTTTATTGTCAATTTCTGCAATATGTGACAGGCATACAGAGGAATCGAATTATGTTTCTCTCCGACCGACGGCGCAATAAGTACAAAAGGATAAAATAAGAAAATAAGAAAATAAGAAATAAGTAATATATACAATAAATAGATTCTAAATAGTGCAAAAAGTAAGGCAATATATCAATTAACTTTTTGCATTGTACCTGTACTGAGCATCCACTAGCTTCTTAGAGGGTGTCTTCCAGATGATTCGAGGCTCCGGTTCTCCTCTCGCCACACAGTTGAGAAGCAGCGTCCCTCCGTAGGTCACATCTGTCTTCAGAGGGGACGATGATATGATCCTGGCCTTAGCAGAAGATGGATTTCTCCTTATGCTCAAGATCACTATTCTCCTTCTAGTGGCCACTGTGTTACTTGCTGAGCACTCGTATGTACCGGCATTTCCTGGACCAAATGCCTGGATACGTAGGGTCCCGTTGGGGTAGACAAAGAGGTTGCTGCTAGTGCCAAACTGGGTAGCAGTAAGCTGGTTGCCATCCGGTGTGATCCAGTGTATGGCTGGCTGAGGGCTACCTTTGGCTGTGCAGTGGATGTAAGCCGTGCTGCCTTCTGGGAGAGTAGTGTTCTCCTGTTGGATCTGCTGAATCACTGGTGGAAAGGCTGAGACTTGAAGACGAACTGCCACTGTGTCCGCTCCTGCTGCACTGCTGCCAATGCATTTATAAATCCCTTGGTCTGTGTAGGTTGCCTGGTTAATCTGAAGGGTCCCGTTACTCAGTATGGCAACACGCATCTGAGGGGTAACACCTAGTGGGGCTGCAGGCATCTGGGCATGGTTAGGGAGCACCCATGTGACTCGAGGTGTGGGGTGCCCCTCCACCTTACAATCCAAGAGGAGCTTTCCGCCCATATGCACTGTGATGTCTCTGTGTCGAGGCTCCAGCACACGTGGAGGCTGGGACAGGATCAACAGGTTTACCAACAGCTCATCTGTCCCATACTGGTTCTGGACTGTGCATAAGTATTGCCCCCCGTCCATCGGCTGTGTGTTCCTGATGATTAGTGTACCGTTTGGATGGACCTCAAATCTCTGGACCCGGCTGTTCTGAGCAATACTCACTCCTGCATGAAGGGAAAGAGAGAGATTGTTGTCACAATTTAAGAGGAAAAAGTATTGAAAGTATCGCCTGGCGAGACCAGCCTGATCTCGGCACTTTACATTACTTATTTTATTTGTTCATTATGCAGGGCCCCCTAAACTCTACTTTTTGAAGTGACATATTAGGCGATAATATCAGTATGTAAAAAGCGGCGAACTAAAAGTGTGATCTTTCGCTAACCTTAACCAAGTGATTTAGTTGCCTAATTATAAGTATATTTTGAAAATAAAATTATTTGCTATGGCCACAATTTTACACTAAACGTAACCATTTAGGGCTGCCTTAGTCCTTACAAACAACAAGAGGACTGCGGTCTAAAACATCTTGTGAAACTAGAGGATCAACCCACCCTTGATCTGACCTGTAACACTTTAAAAACCAAGCCACAAAAAGAAGAACCCACTCTTGTTGTAAAGGTTCACCACATCCAGACACAGTAATAATCATTTGCCAAGCCAGCTGCTTAAACCCACTAAAACCCTGGGGTTAATGTTTTTCAATTTCCCAGACCTCACTACTGTTCACAACTGTTGCTGACACAGGCAGAATGCATTGCTTTGTTCAGAAAATGTTGGCTAATGTTTTTCTCTTGGGCTAATTGGTAAACTAATGATAATGCTACCTGATGATAAAAAGTACTTTCTTAAAGATTTTATAGCTGAAGTGTTTATTAAAAACTTTAAGACATGATTTGCTTGCGTATTAAACTTTTCCAACCCATCTGGATCTCATTGTTTCACTCCACTGGTGATGCCTGAGCTGTGGAACAATCTAACCTGACGACAACTAACAATGCTGACCTTTTCTGAGGTAGCAAGGAAGGATTTAAGAAATTTGTTTGGATTTACCATATTGCATTGCATTGTCCCAAACAGAGTTAAATGTAATCTTATTAAACTTAATATTTGATTTAGTGCCTATAAGAAAGAGGTAAGAGGGTGAGAGTGAGATTGAAAAAAAAATCATGGGCTATTAGACACTGTGATTACACTGAATAAATATTTCCGTTTTCCGTAATGTTTGAAATTAAGGAATTGCCAAGGGTAACCTGAAAACGTACAGAAAGCTGAGTAATGAGTTTGCGTAATACATACCACTTGCAACTTTAGTCCATGACAGGAAGGGCCTTGGCTCGCCCGCAGCTTCACAGAGGAGCTGAGCATCTGTTTCAGCTTTCACAGTCAACGTCTGGAAATTGCTCTTAGTGATCCTTGGCTTCCCTCTTGGAACAGACCCTTGTCCAGGTAGCTCGGGCTTTCTTCCCGACACATCCTGCATGCTTGTTAGTCCCTCTCCGAATTTTTGGATTGCAGCAGTTGTCGGGGTAAGGGTGGCCGTCTGCTTGATTATGTGGGTCAACTTTTGGGCTGGGGAAGTTGGATTTTCACTGATAGAAATATCCAGATTTTGTTCATAGGACTGTGTTGCAGGATGGAATTCTAATGTCCTCTGAGGCGCTGATGTGGTGATGATGGGTTGGAATTTTTGCTCTTGACTTTGGTCGTCTGGAATGTTGTTGATTACGGGGGCCTCCTGAGAAGTGGCCCTCAGTGAAGGGACCTTTTCATCTCCTGTTGAAGATGTTTTAGGTAGAATGACATGTGGCGCCACTGTGGATGGGATCGCAGTACTTTCAATAGGAGCATCAACATTAATCCCTTTGTTTGCAGTTCCTTCAAGATGCTTATCTACCTCTGCCTCTGACTCTGCCATTGTGTTTTCATTTTGACTAGAACTGTGATAAGATCTTTCAGATAATGTAGGTGTCTTTGTTGCAACCTGTTCTGTGTCTAAATCAGTCCCAATAAGTAAGCCATGTGTAGTTGGTACGCCACTTGACATGTCTCCAGAAGTGGAGGTAGATTGGGACGGCAGTAGTGAAAAATGCATTGTGTCAGTCTCTTTTAAAATCATCTTTCCCCCTTTTCCTGTGGGTGTGTATTGATGGTCTGACTGATTCTTCCTCAAGTCCGTTTGTACTTGTGTTACAGTGTTGAAACCCTCAGAAGAATGGTCAGAGTCTGGCACAGGTCCAAGGTCTCCAGTAATGCTTACCGTTTGGGTCTCTTCAAAGGGATTAACAGGTGGAAGACCGCCGCTGCCCATAAACCTTTGATTAGTGGTCGATGTGAGTTTATCTAAGAGCTCTGGGGGAGATGTGCTGAAGTCTGTTTGAGGGCTTGTATTTCCATGACCCTCTTCGGGAGAAGCTGTTGGAAACGTCGGTGCAACTGATGTGCTTTCGAATTGTGGTTTGGCGAGGGGTAAAAGACTGTCAATTTTTTCTTCAGGGAAATAAGTCGGTTGTGAGGAGGGCCTGGCCGCTACCTCATCATCAATATGCCCTGAGATTGTGTTTTCATCATGACTCAGTCTGCCTGATGACGTTGCTTGGCCGCTGCTGAATGGAACAGTGGTATTGAAATTGGCGGTTGTAACTTCTGAAGTTTCTATTTTTAGCTCAGTGGGGGCAGTGGTCCTCACTGTTGCTACGGGAACATTTGTAGGGTTAGTGGCAGTAAACTTGGTGGGTTTATTCAGCTTTTGATTGCGTCTGTTTGGCCTGTTTTTCCTGCGACCCCCATTCTTTCTCCTGGATTCTCTTTCCCGTTGGTTTGTGTTTTTTCTCCCAGACCCCCTCCTTGCAGAGGTGGGTAGTGTAGTTGTAGGGGAACGTGTTGTGAGCATTGCAAGTTGAGTGTGCAACTGTGATGTTGCGGTCTCACTGAGATATTTTCCATTTTCCTCATGGCTTGCTTCTGATTCAATTGGGTTGACAGAAGGGATAATTTCATTTCCCCTCGAAGAGAGTTCTCTGTCATTATTAGAGCTGGCAACAACATTCAGACCATCCGTACTCTCGCTCCTCTCCGATACATTGAACCACTCGGTTGTTTTGACAACGTCCACATCTGTATTTGTTCTCTGGTTCTCTTGTAAAGAAAATGTAGCGCTGCTGCTGCTTGCAATGTTTGTGCTCGACTGCCAAGAAGTGACAGTGTGTAGGGGAACAGATGTGGTCTGTGGGAGGAAAAATACACTATTTGAAGTTGTGTGTAGATCCAAGTACGTATCACGCGTTGTGTGTTGCTCTTTGAATGTAGTGTGTGTTGCGTGTGGCTCTGCTGTAGCATGTAGGATGTGTGTGTGCTGACGGTTGGATGTCATATCTGGTGAATTATGTGCGATGAAGCTATCAGATGTCACACGTGTGCCTTGGCCTTGTGTATAGAGTCTATTAGGTTTTGTTTGTGTGTGTTGTATTGGTGTTTGTGCTGTTGTGAAGTCTTCTTGGCCCTCAGATGATCCCTCGATGGTTTCCTGTGAATGTTTCTCTGTCTGCTGTGATAGTTTACTTTCTGTTGTATGCTGAACTCGGAGCGGGGTCACAGTAGTCTGATGTCTATCTCTGATCTTGGCCAAGATGTCAGCCCATTTCTCTGGATCTATTTTACTCTTTGACATATTAATTTTCCTTCTGCTGTCGACTATATTCTTTCTGTCATCAACACGAGGTATTGTTTGCTTTCCTAGCAACGGCGGCCTCCTCCACATAGTCCTAGCTGGATGGACACCCTTCCTGCCTGGAGGAACACCTCCTGGAAATCTCCTTCTTACAGGATCCGAGCGGTTTATTGGAGCCATCACCGCCTGGGTAAGATCAGTGTCTCCTGACCCCTCCTCTGGGTCCTCTGTGGGGACTTTGATCTGAGTATTGACCCCTGATGCTGACTGGGGTCTGGATGGAAACTTCCTCAAAGGCCTAATCAGCCCTTTGCGCTTGTTGAGAGTGACTTTTGTAGCGAGTGTATCCACACCGTGCTGATTTATGGCGACGCATTTATAATGACCACTGTCCAATAACTGTGTATGTGGGATATGTAGGGTGCCGTTTGAATATACGAAAGCTCTGGAAGTGTTGGCTCGGAAACAAACTATGTTGTTGCTTGGTAGAATCCAGTTAATTTCAGCATCCGGGGATCCCGATGCTTTGCAAGGCAGGGAAATGGGGTTCCCTACAAACCCTTCTATAGGTGTAATTAAGGCATTTTCCCCTGGAGCAGGGTGAGAGGATTCCTGTACGTTCAGATGGAAAGGCAAGATAGCGAGGTCTCCATGCACCTTGGCGATGCAGTAGTAACTTCCTGTATCTCTGTGGGTGACGGCTTTAATGACCAGCTGTCCGTCCCTGGACACAGACAGCCTGTTGTCTGGACTGCTGTGTGGAGCCTCCACCTTGGAGCCATCTGGCAGCATCCACTGGATGACCGGATGGCCAGAGCTGTGCACGTTACAGGACATTAGACTTGGGCTTCCCAGGATAGCACTCAACACCTTACGAGTCGTGTTTGTTGACTCGATCATAACCCATGTCCTTCTCTGTCTACGCACCAGCTCTACATCCACTGTGTGTGAGAAGGCTGAGCTCAGAATCAATTTAACAGTCTTGGCTGATGATTTGAGTCTGTTCAGCTGGAGGTCTGCAGAAGCCTGCATTACCCATGCTGGTTGGGCCATCATATTAACTTTAACACCCGTGTAGTACTGGGCATCCTTCTCAGAGTCCTGTTTATACACATATGTTGGATGAGGCTCTTTTCTGAGCATAATCCCCCTTTGTAAATGGGCTGGCACACTGCTGTAGTATGCGATCAGCCTCCACAGTTGCTCATATTTTTCTCTGTCAACAGGGCATTCGAGATCCAGGGACAAAGTGATGTTGGTGTCCAGCTGCTGCGGGTTGAGCTGCTCCCAGCTGATCTTAGAAAGCTCTCTGGGCTCGACGATGCCACACTCCAGAAACACAGCGTTCCCGTGCTCGTCTGAAAGCTCCAGGGAGATGTTTCCAAACGGTTCCTTGAAGTCCTCCTTGGTCATGACCTCGCTCTCTGTGTCATCAGGTGTGGAAGTACGGTCAGGGAAGCTGATGACGGGGCCGCTGCAGACCAGGTCCTCCACAGCCGGGAGCTCCTTCCTCTGGAGGTGGGAGGGAGAGGAGCACATGGGACACAACTGGCCACCGGGAAGGGCTTTGTCCTTTTTACATTTTAAGATACCTGGAGAGAAAGACAACAATGCAGTAAAACTATATACAGACAGTGCTGTAAGCTTAATGCTCAGGTCAAGATTACAAGTGTAGCATGTGTTCTGCAAATGTCAAATAACAGTGTTGTTGTAGTTACTCAGAATTCCTCATGGGGGGTGACAGAAATTACACACTATAGCTTTATCCTCAAGCATAAAGAATGTTGTAAATAAAACTACACTGCATGACATTTAACTGGGTTACCTGGTGAGGATTTATTCCAGTCATGGAGCCACCTCATGTAGCAATCGCATGTCCACGGGTTCCCATGGAGATACAAGTTCTCAAGTTGAGGCAAGGATTCCACTAAACTCGACGGCAAAGATGTCAGCTGGTTATCAGACAGGTAAAGGTGCCTTAGGGTGGAGAGGTGGAAGTGGCCCATTAGACTAAAGGTGCTGAAGGTGGCTGGGTGCAGCTGCTGAAGCCGGTTCCCTTCCAGCTGCAGCAGTCTCAGGTTGGTGAGCCCCTGGAAGGCGTCAGGGTGGATGGACTCTAGGTGGTTGTGGTCCAAGTGTAATCGGGCCAAGGACCACAGGCCGTGAAGGGTGTATCTGTGGATCTCTTTCAGTTTGTTGTAGCTGATCTTCAACATCTAAAACCAAAAGAGCAATGAGGAGAACAAAGTTAGTTGGTAATCATGACATTATGAAGATGTTAGTTTAACCAATGCCAGAACATCTGAAAAATACCCAAAGGAGTGTACATTTCCCTATGATGACACATGTTATAATGTTGAAAGGTGGAGAGATCTAGTACAATACATTTAGAATAATCAAATGTAATGCAAATGCAACAGTGAATGTCCGATTTACAAAGAGAAAATCAAAGGTTAAAAGTTGAGTCAGTGATTCCGGAAAAAATGTTTGTTGTCAAAATCCCTTTTTTTGTCAAATATCTCCTCATGATCGCTACCTGTACGTACTTGTGTGTGCAATGGGGGGAAAAAACTTGTGTTAACACACCCTAGGCTCTGAAAACTGGTATGTTTCTAGCTAAGGTGGGTCCATTTGTTTAGATACCAGTTTACAGAGCCTAGACTGTGTGTTAACACCAGATTTTGAGCACACACAGTGCGGACAGGTAACAGATCATGATGAGATATTAGTATATTTTTCACAAAAAGTGATTTTGACAACAAGCGTTCTCCAGAATCACTGACTGCACCTTTAATCAGGTGTACCTGTAGTGCAGTGAGGTCCCTGAACACACCGTCAGGTAGACTGTGGATATCATTGCCATGAACCATCAGAAGCTCCAGCTTCCTCAGACCAGCCAGTGACTTGTCTGTTATCTTATTAATGCTGTTAAATCTGAAACAGCAAAACCAGAGTGAGTGGTAGCCCGTAGCTATTACACATTTCACATTGAGACTGGGTTGCCTATTAACAAACACTTTATACAAAATTCATGAGAAACAATAAATAAGCCTGGGTATTAAAATGCCATAACAAACTAAATCCCTTTCTCATACTGCAGTGTAATGATCCAATCACTGTCAGTAAAGAAAAATAACTTATTCTTCATCACATATCCCCCCTTCCATTTTGTGTGGTAATACTATTGGTGTTTTGATTTTGTAACTTTGAAAAACTTTTCTATCCACTTCACAAAAAAATAAAATGTATAGCAAAATGATAGACATGCGAGGACAATGCTGAGTGTGCTATTAACAGGACTGACCCTAAGTTGATGCGCTCCACGTGTGTGTACGCAGTGGGGATGGCGGTGAGGGAGCGGAAGGTGCAGTGGAGCTCTGCAGGCTGCGGGCAGGAGCAGAGCCTTGGGCAGGGCGGAGGGGCGACGACCACCGCCGGCAACACGGTCCCCATGAGCAGCGTGAGAAGGAGACGGTCCATCTTCAACCACGGGAGGAAGGAGCGCTCACTGCAGCTGGCCGTTTAAGAACTTCAATAACAGCAATACATAGGCTAATTTTAACCACATGGGACAATTTTAGAATATTATAAGGCTGTTCTTATTGGTGTTTTTAGTGTTTTTTGATGGGACTTTTTCAAGGATAAAAGTAGGCTAGATTTGAGAGTGGAGTGATATTTTGGTGAAAATAAAACTTCTTGGAAATTGAGTACTAGCTTAATTATTAATAAATGAATGACAGTTACCGTTCAGTGGTAAACTTGTTTTGCCTGAGCGCTGATAAAGAGTTTAGTCCAACTATCATGAGTGACTCTGGCTTTATAGCTGCGTAAAAATATGGAGTCTGGTAAAATAGTAACATTGCCCTGTGCAAGCGACATTGCTTCCTCAATATCTCATAATAACTTCAATCCAAATATTAGCAATGAAATACAGACGCTCTTACCTCAAAACCGTGATAACCTCTCTCCAGGGAACTCCTCATATTCCATTCCAGCGTTATCCATACGTGAGAAAAACGCACAAGTTGAATTAAAAATGGGATAGCCTACAAAAAGTAACCGGAAAATTCTTAGAACAAACTTTTTACAAAGTGTGAAAATCTGCACTGAACAGAAACTGAACGTGCATTTTTAAGGGTAAAATCCAAAGGGGAAAAGTTTGGGTCTAACTCCTGAATGGCAGTGCGCGCTGTGGATCTACAGTAAGGTAATGAGTGGCGGAGGCTCTTCAGTGCGCACGGCTGAGACGCGACAGGAGGAGCTAGAGAGGGCAGGCAGATTCAGAACTTCACTTAAGAGTATGACACTTTAATAAAGAAAAACTGCTAGTCATTATGCTACTGAGTGTAGGACTACGAATGGTTGGTTAGTGTTGCTGCGATCTACAGCAAAGGTCAAGCAACAAAAGGGGCATTAACTTGTATTTTCCACTTTTTTTTCTTTTTTCTCCACACTAGAGAAGTTTCTGTTCCATGTTTGAAAATAATAATAGAAAAAAAAGCAAGTCAGAGAGGGAGGGGCATGTGGAGTATTTCCTAAATTGATAAGGTAGGATGGGGTCTTGGCGCAGGGTCAGCCATAGTGCAGCGCCCCTGGAGCAGTTTGGGGTTAAGCGTCTTGCTCAAGGACACAATAGTAGACATGGTGGGCACTGTATAGATTTAATAGCAGCCACCACTAGTTTCACTACTAACACCCTCCTGTCCGGTGCCGGGGATCCAACCAGAGACCTCATGGTTACTGGTGTGATGTCACTCTTTCCTCTTGGCCATCCTACAACCCCATGGCCTGCAGCTGCATCATACCTTCATCAGCACATGGCATTTCCTTGGTTGTAATGGAGATGGCTCAGCTGTCATCATCTGACCAAAGTATAGAACTTCACTCACATGTTGACAGTACCGTTGGAACAGAACTAATTGTCTAAGGTGGAGGAGATATATATTCACTGGCTCCATGTACCGTGCGGAATAAAACTGGATATGAGAGGTTTGCTATTATTGGGCTTTACCCAATGTGTGGAGCTGTGTTGGTGCATGTAAAGGTATCTCTTTAGTAAACTTTAGCGTGCCGCCAAATACGGTTACATTTCATTTTTAGTTTCCCCTGAATCACTTGGTTGTAAAAAATTATTTTCTCCCAGGGTGCCCAAGTGAGTCTGGGATGTGGGGGATTCTGGATGTTATTAAAAATAAACCAGGAAGTGTTTATTTGTATTATTAATTTTTGGGGCACTAAAAAGTAAACAGATGGCATTTTGCTTACAGACCTACCTTGGGCTTGGGTGAGTATTGCGAATAGTGACACTGAAGTGAAATTACATTTTGCACAAACATAAAAATATTTCATTTTTAAAGAGTGGTGGATCATTCTTGGTGTAAGAAATAGCTAAACCCACACCACTTGATCAAATACTTTTCATCCTTCATGACTCAAATGTCATTAAGCATCTAATTCAGTGTGATATTGCGATAAACATTAGCCTGTCTGTGTAGCTTTTCCTTGAGACAACACATGGAAAGTTACAGTGAAGGAATATGTAATCAATGTAATGTATGTCTTAAAATGAACAGTTAATATACATCTTTTCAGCAAGATATCTATAGAGATAAAAAGTAGCTACGAGGAACTTTTAAATATTTCTGAAACAATCAAAATTTTCTTCTGATGATCATAAATGACATGTAACAGCAAATGAATGTGAAAATCAGTGCAAAGAATGCTATTTTTATATAGTTTTTATTAATGCCTTTGTTATGGGTATACGCTCACCAAGGAACTACAGCTGACGTAGTTTAAACACTACAGCTGTTGTCCAAAGGGGGCGCTAGAATGAACACAAACTGAAAGTTCCTCGTAGCACCTTTTAAAGTATCTTATATACTGTATATTCTGTTCTAGCACTGTGCCAAGTGTGAGCGAATGTTCCAATCACAAGATGCCACATTATTCAAACTTCATCTCCTCATTTGAATAATCAGAAACTAGTCGAAGTATTAGAACATGTACGAATGAACATTTTGATACTTGAGTCTCTTTGAGGTTCAAACAGAATCACTGTTGCCTCGGGTCAGAAGGGATGATAGTCACTGATGCATATTCCCAAATTAATCTTGAATAAAATGACATTAACAAACCAGCTCTGTAGTGCAGGACTGTAATGCTTATAAATGAGACACTGTACAACAGCAAGAAAGTCTTAAATCCAAATGTGTCAAACAAAGTATCAGATTAAGAAGTCTTTCATAAAATGAGCTCATGAGCATTTTAACTGCGTGCCTAAGGAAATGTGAATATTACTGTGGAAGGAATAAGAGTATTTTTTGCACCTAGTTAGTGTAATGAGGAGTGTTTGTATGTGTGTGTGTGTGTGTGTATGTGTGGGTGTGTGTGTGTGTGTGTGGGTGGGTGGGTTGAAGGTAAACCTCAAAGCCCTTTCATTAACTCTGACTCACATATGCACAGCATGCAGTCTACACACACACACACACACACACACACACACACACACACACACACACACACACACACACACACACACACACACACACACACACACACACAAAAGCTGACACAAGCGAAAAATCAGTAGAGGGTAGAACAACAATGGGCCACTCAGAGAAACCTGCCTAAGGGAAAGATCTCTGTTACTGTCTCATTTTGTGGAACTGGAACCGGAATACTCGTACAATATCGGATCAAATCTGGGTTTATTGATCTTAATACCTTGTGATATCATTTTATGTCAATTCAGAATTCAGGCTCCTACATGTTGTAGTTGAATATCTGCTCATCCTTGAATCCCTCTCTGCAATTTTAGCTTTTGTCCTCGAGTCTCCCTTCTCTACGTAATGTGGAAATCTCTATCACCTGTACAGTCAGATCCAAAAATAATTGGATGTGGAAATAATGTTCATAATTTTGTCTTTTCATTCTTTGCAGTGCTAAATACTTTACATTTCTTCTGTATTGTATTTTTTTTCTTACAGCTGAAGTTATGTCTATGATAATTGTATGTCTATTCTAATGTAAAGATAGTAATGCATGTGATTTTATGATATTTTTAAGCATTCTTGTATGAAAGGTGCTATACAAATAGAGTTTATTCTTATTAAGTTGTGAGGAAAGCGTAGGTTAAAAGGTGTTGGTATAGGTCAGTTAGTGGAAGGCCATCATCCATCATTGTGTCAGCCTGGGCCGGTAGCACACCTGCTCCAAAAGAATACGGAAGTGAGGTCACTGAAGGCATGTGGATCACTTTATATGAAGAATAAATATTTTATATAGAGCCCTTGAAACAACGCAAGTTTATTTATGTAGCACGATTCAGACACAAGGCCATTCAAAGTGCTTTACAGGGGGATACAATACACCAAGATTAGACATTAGAAATAGCATTTTTAGAGATCAAGATTCAAGATTAGACATTAAACGTTTATACAACGATCTAGAATGGCTGCAAGGAAAATTAAGTGATTATTTTCTATATAGCGTATTTAACTTCTTAATTTCCCTTTCATGTTTTCAAACTAATTAAAAAATATTGGGGAATCTGTTTTCACTAAACCAAATAGAATGTATTTCGAGGCAATCTTGGCCTATATCACGTAGGGCAGATCACATCCGTGTCTGTTCGGACTGAAGTCTCTTTCCCCATATTCCATCCCATTCTGTTAAGCTTACAGTTCATTCAAAGTGCAGGTTATTTCCTCTCCTCTTGGATATGTAACAGTATCCTCAGGTAATTTATCCTCACACCAATTTGTTGCGGCTTGTCATGAATGAAACCAATGTTATCTTGGTAACTCCATCCTTTCTCAAGCCTATTTTGCTTCTATAACATGTGTTCTTTCATACTACTATAAATCAAAGGTCCAAAATGTGCATTTAGGCGTTTGATTGACTAAAGCTTATCTGTTTGTGTCTATATATTTCTCCTATACAACCATCTTTAACGGACATTATCTCAACATTAGCTTTTTTCAATACTCTGAACCAAATATCTCAACTTCTAAAGCACTGTTCCACTACAGCCCTATGAATGTCTTTGTGGAGAGACAGCCAGCTCTGTACCTTTTAGACTTCAGCTAACACTTCTGTCGTCACAGGTGAGAGGTTTTTAAACAGTCCTCCTTTCTTTCTTTCTTTCTTTCTTTATTCTTTTATAGATTATTCTAGGGGCAAACATAGGTTATCATCTTACTGTTATTGTTCCCATTACAGTACAGCATCCTACACATGTTCTCCCCCTGCAGACAAAGAAAGAAAATAATAATTAAAGAAGATAAATAAAAATTAAAAGAGAAAACAATTAAGAGACCAATCCAAATTTTCAGTCTCTTGTTTTACTATTTATAGGCATATGTTTGAGTAAATTAACATTTTGATTTTATAATATAAACTACTGATAACATTTCTACCAAATTCACAATAAAAATATTGTCATTTAGAGTAATGTAAAGATAAAGATTTAAGAAAAATCCAGACTGGTCTTTAATTTTTTCCGGGGCTATATGTACAGAACTGTATTCTTTCAGGTCATTGTTTTGGTTTTACAGGCCACCGATTGGCTGTTTCTCTTCACTCCCTCAGCCTCATTCCCAGCAGTAGCAACACACAGCTGTGTTCAGTTACATTCTGATAAACCAACTGTTCACTCCCACTTTACAACATTGAAGACACAAGACAGATCTAGTTAGAGACTAGCTGGGGGACATTTTTGGGGGGAGTTTCAAGCCAAAGATAAAACGTGAATATTGCAGGGAATTGGCATTTTTCAGAACAGACTTGGTAGAAATGGATTATAATATTTATTCACATATAAAAGTTGTTTTTTTATGAGCTTAGAAAGAGCCTTTTATATCTACATAGGAGCGGGGCGCTGACGCCGCCATGTTGCACCGCCATGTTTCTACAGTAGCACAGAACGGACAAACAGCCTTACTAATTTTATATATAGAGTCAGCTACAAAACAAATCCAAATCAAACCTAGGCTTTAAGGATAGCTATGTACTGTATAGAGGTTTCTTTTGCTTTGCTTTGTTGAAAAACTGTGTCAGTCCATTCATCGCCACCTGAGCTAGAAGATCATGAGTGAAATGAGGTGGTTTCTCTCTATTTCAGCATTTTACAGAGTTGCAGTATTGATCCTCATCCCGGGGTTATAGTGGTGAAAAAAGGGAAACTAATAGAAGTTGAGGCACATTGCAAAAAGGTGTGACATCCCGAATGGATTCTGAGCATAACTGTGCTGCTGCTCATTGCAAAAAAAATGGCCCCAATCCAAAGAAGGATCCAATAAAAAACTGTGAAACTGTTTGCAGCCTTCACTTCCAATACAAATAATATTTTTTCCCGATTTTTCCACCAGCTCTGTTCCTGGAACTCCGAGTTATTGGCGGAATAGGAGAAGGAATCGCTGTTAATCATAAAATATGAAAGTTAACCAAACAGCATGATGGATAATACTGTTAGGATTTATGGGGCTAGAACGTATTTGATTGACTTTTGACTATGAGTAGCTCCCAATGAGGTGGTGGAAGTTACTTTATATGTATATGGTGCACCTTATCGCTACACTTTTTATCTGCACTGTGTCCTTGCACTACTGTTGTGTTTATTTGTGTCTCAGGTGTTGCTCTCTTCTCTTGTGTGTTTCTATTCTACATTTTCTTCTTCTATATCACATTGTTGAGAGGAGCCTGGGCCCTAAGAATTTCATTGCCAATGACTTGTTGCAGTAATTGTTAATGTGCATATGACAAATAAACCATCTTGAATCGTGAAAATTGCAGCCAACGGAATGAACATGTTTATTTGATTTGACATTGGTATATTAAATATTTTTTCTGACTGTGTTACTTTTTTTCATTTAATAGCAGTTATAGTTATATGATCTGTTGATGAAGTCTGAGTTTCTGTTTTCATTTTTAAAGTGTTTCAAAATGTAGAAATATGAACTAAACCTGCACATAAAAAAGTTGCTTTGAGTTATGAAAAATTAAATCATATTTATTTTTAAATAAATTCCCTGCCAGACTCTAAATATGCGTATATACACAATTTCTTCATCCAAAACACAGACTCACAGTACGAGGCTCATCTGTTAACACTTACACACAGTCCATTGTTTCTGCAATATGAGCTCATAATTGTGTAACAAGATAATTAGTTGAAATAATATGATCAATTAAAAACCCTTAAACTGGAGTAGATGGTTTAAGAGAAGTGGAAATGTGTTCACCACTTGACCATGACTGTTGAGTTGTATTTACTAAAGCGTTTACTATAGCAACCAGAAGTTTAGACAAACAGGAAACAGGAATGGAACACAAAAAGTAGGTCAATACATTTGAGAGACATATCTTATTTATAAATGAAAAGGGTTGATAGATAGATATATATATAGATAGATAGATAGATAGATAGATAGATAGATAGATAGATAGATAGATAGATAGATAGATAGATAGATAGATAGATAGATAGATAGATGGATGGATAGATGGATAGATGGATAGATGGATAGATGGATAGATGGATAGATAGATAGATAGATAGATAGATAGATAGATAGATAGATAGATAGATAGATAGATAGATAGATAGATAGATAGATAGATAGATAGATAGATAGATAGATAGATAGATAGATAGATAGATAGATAGATAGACCAAGGCAGTAATATCTAAGAGTCACTGACAGCAGAAATCTGAAAGTGACCGTATACCATTTAAAAACACTTTTCTCAACTGAGAATTTAATGACGAGTCGACTGTGTTGAAACAATCACTTCGGCAAAAATACAATTTACTATGTAAAAGTGCCCCGATGATTATTATGCAAAAATCCCTCTCGCTGTCATGCAGTCACTCACAGAACTATCCTGCTGAGATGAGTGAAGTATGAAGTGTTTATGTCAAACTGTGTCTGGCGCACAGTGAAAGGACTTGAATATATCAGTGTCTTACAGCTGTGCAGTGATCGTTAATTTTGTCTGTAAATGAAAAGATGTTCCCTATAAAAAAAATTCTGAATAAAATTAATTCTTGACGGTTATTTCCGCACTAAAACAAAATTTGGTGTTCGTGTTTCATCTTTACAATGAACAATTCTTCAACAAAAGGGTTAGTGACCACGGGAATTTTATTCTTTTTTTCTACAAGTACATACAGACTGAAAGCAAATCTATAAAAACCGCTGGGACAAATACTCCAGATGGAACATTTCATTTCATGGTCACTTTGAAAATGAACCAGAAAAGAGGGTTTCTCATATCTTCTCATGTTGTTGATCCTTTATTTTTTATCACTGAACTATCAATCAAGTTCTCTGTATTTACTTTTGCATTGCTAGATCTAAGAGGTTTTGAATATTCAATCCCATTTTCCCCTCATTAGGGTTAGGGTGACATCCGATTTAAACGGAGGAGATTTTGGATTAGGATTTCATAACCTTAATCATATGTTTAATATTGTAATGACTAAAGTTCCGTTACCACATTGATAACCTAGCCACACACCTTAACCATAAAGCTTTAACATCTTTACACTGTGTGTTCATGTGGTGGTGACCTAGGGACGATGGAGGGGACTGCTATAGTCACTGACAGGAAGTTTGCTAAAAGGACCATATCCCTCACTTCTTCTTGAAGTTCAGACTTTCACCTTTAATTTGAGGGAACATACATCCAAATCAGGATAATTTGGGGAATTTCCAAATATTTACAGACCTGACTGTATTTGATCATATGGTCCTGCCTCAGTCTAGTGTTGTGGTCCATGTGACGTATGGGAAGATGAGTAGAGCCTCTGTGTCCAACCAGCTTACCGTGACACACCTGAAAATAAACTGCCTTTAACAGAGGGCTGAGTGTATAAATATGTCTGAGCGTGTGTGTGTGTGTATGTGTGTGTGTGTGGTTTGTGCCTGTGTGTGTGTGTGTGAGATAGGTAGACCAAATGAAAAGAGCCAATAAAAGGAGTGAAAGAAATTGCAGAGAGCAGCACTTCCTTAACACACACACACACACACACACACACACACACACACACACACTGTAAAACCTCTGTCCGTCAGACATGTGGCGTTCATATGTGCTCAGGGTGACTGTTCTCTTGCGATCTAATGACGATTTTACTTGGAGAACAGCCCGCGGAGCCTGGAACGAAGAGCGCTTTTTGGATAGAGGTTTTTGGACATTACGTAAACACCAAGGGAAAGCCTAATGCCTGGAAAGTTAGAGGGTGAAATCCTCAACATGTGCAGATGCGTCCCACAGCCCGCGGTTTAGTTGTGAAGGCTGACGAGGCAGCAGAAGGTAAAGGGATTAGAGACATTCATACAGGCTCCAGTGAGACACGCAGAGAAAAGTCCACAGCAAGATTTATAAATTGGGCCATTTCAATGCTCTGACATAAGGAAAAAAGGTATAGAGGGAGAGAGAGAGGGAGTGATAGAGAGAGAGAGGTAGATAGATGGATGGATGGATGGATGGATGGATGGATGGATGGATGGATGGATGGATGGATGGATGGATGGATGGATGGATGGATGGATGGATGGATGGATGGATGGATGGATGGATGGATGGATGGATGGATGGATGGATGGATGGATGGATGGATGGATGGATGGATGGATGGATGGATGGATGGATGGATGGATGGATGGATGGATGGATGGATGGATGGATGGATGGATGGATGGATAGATAGATAGATAGATAGATAGATAGATAGATAGATAGATAGATAGATAGATAGATAGATAGATAGATAGATAGATAGATAGATAGATAGATAGATAGATAGATAGATAGATAGATAGATAGATAGATAGATAGATAGATAGATAGATAGATAGATAGATAGATAGATAGATAGATAGATAGATAGATAGATAGATAGATAGATAGATAGATAGATAGATAGATAGAAAAGGCATCTTTACAATCAGAGGATATATAGTGAGCATCCTGGGGAAATGCACCTGTTGGAAGACCAAGAAGAAGAAGAAGTACTATAGAATAAATAACTAAATACATATTCACCTCATCACTTCATATTGTGGAGAGACTTGAGGCAGTGGTGGGTGATGCCATCTTTAGTAACTATAGCTTCTTGTCCTTGAAGGCCACCGTAGCTTCTGTACATTTCCCCAAAGGAAGGGGTAAGCATAGAGAAGATAGTAGTTGAAGCATTCTTTCCGTTTACACATGAAAAAGACACTGTTGATTGATTGAATAACGGTCGGAAGGGATCTGCCAACTGTAATCTCATTTCCTGCTCTGCCTCTTGCACTCAATATGCTCTTGATCTCGACCTAGCTAGAAATCAGGGAAGTTTCCATAGTCTGTGATGAAGTTGGCCAGACACACACACACACACACACACACACACACACACACACACACACACACACACACACACACACACACACACACACACACACACACACACACACACAAACACACACACCAAGGGACCAGGAATAACATCTGTTCGTCTGTTTCTTCAGCACAGGCACAGAGCTGCACAAAAAAACAAACAGCCCACTCCCTCACAAGACCAAACACTAGCGCTCACGTCCCAATGTTACCAAGGATACACTGACTGCATTCATATGTCCCCTAACTAATGCAGGTTTACTTTTCAAAAAGAACTAAGCATTCGTCTTGGTCCAATGTGTTGACATTACAGATCTTAGTCTTATTGATGTGTTTAGAAGTTCATGTTCAGGGGAAAAAATTGCATATTGCAATGTATATTTTTTTGAACCCCATCTTCTTCGTTTCCCCACAAAAAATGCTTAAAAATACCCGGACGCCTACTACATCCGGTCGAGATCTTTAGTGTTGAAATCAGCATGCTATTTGGACGATTCTGACCCGCAATCCAGTGCACACCGGAAGTGACCTCACATCGACTGAGCCTCCGTATGAAAACAACCGCGGATGAGACGGATATATAAGCAAGGGGCAAGATCAAGATGCAATGTTAAGATGAAAGAAACAAGTAAATTAATGTCCCAATTGTAGCCTATACTGCATGATAACTAGATTATTTTTATGATCAGCTGTAGTATGTTAAATAGAAAAAAGACACGGTATGCGATTTGGAACGCAGGGACAATCTACAAATGTCCATCAGTGGTCTTGAGGAAGCCACTGGCAGCTGTGTGAGTTGTGTGTGTGCTCGCTCACAGGTTTCTAGGTCAGCTCCTCCATTCATTCAACACAAGCCTTCTCCAGCGTTTAGTATTCTGCTGGCCTGCAGCCTGCTGGGCTACAGCTGTGCTCACACCCTCAATATGCCTCACGTCCACTGGGCTGCTGGTGGGCTAAACAAAGGTACAGCTCGGCCTGCCATCGTAAAAGCAAGGACATTTATCTGTATAACACAATTCATACGCGGATGCAAAGTTTTACAGAGAAAAAAACAAAAAGAGGCCATTGCAAAAACCAACAGAAACCTATGACAATGTTCCTGCAATTAAAAGTATGCAAGAGTTTAGATTAATTTACTCAAGTCTTTTCTCATCTCCCCTCTCAAGTTCCCACACTCCAGAGGGGATCAGAGCTCAGGGTCAGCCATAGTACAGCGCCCCTGGAGCAGTTTGGGGTTAAGTGTCTTACTCAAGGACACAATGGTAGAGATGGCGGGCAACGTAGATGTAATAGCAGCACTAATAATAATAATAATTTGAATTTATATAGCGCCTTTCAAGGTACCCAAGGTCGCTTCACAAAAAAGGGGGGGAAGTACAGTGTTTGTGTACACAGGGGGGTGGGGGCGGGTTAGAGGTCATAGGCCTCTGAGAAGAGGTGTGCCTTCAGGAGCTTCTTGAAGGACTCCACTGAAGTGGCACAGCGGATATGGAGGGGGAGCAGGAGTAGTTTCACTACTAACACCCTCCTGTCCGGTGCATGGATCCAACCAGAGACCTCCTGGTTACTAGCAGGACCCCTTTCTTCTAGGCCATCCTACCACCCAAAAGATATTAAAGTAAGATGCTTTAAAATGAAAACAAATACAGATATAAAATAGACATGTGAAAGCAGGTTACATCAGGCAATACATAGAGCTGTATTGGTATGTTAAAAAGCCACATTGAACAGGAATGTTTTCAGACCAGATTTAAAAGACTGATCGTAAAGCCCTCACTCACACGTACGGATGGAGGCGTCAGACTGCAGTGCCAGGTGTTGGGGGGTGACTGGCCTCGCTCTTATTAAAAATTCCCACTAATTACAGGTTCATACACATTAAAACACATACGTACGCTTACAGGCATGTACAAGGACGCTGGCTAATAGATTAGCACACACAGGTGGACCGGGGATTAAAATTCAGAGGGGCTATGTGACTTTTTATGATAATTCCTTTAATGTGAACAAAAAAAAAATATATAAAACTATTTATATAGACTTAAACTTAAGGTTTGTTCCTGCTTCAGGCTATGTGCTTTGTATTTTTAATCGAAGGCGCCATATACTTGGGGCGCCCTTAGCTCAGTTGGTAGGGCGCTCCCACCCCCTCCCCACCCCCTCCGGGCCGGGCCCAGCAGCAGACCTGGGTTCGATTCCCGCCCGCGGTCGTTCTCTGCATGTCACTCCCCTCTCTGCCCCATTTCAGCTCTGTCTTTCTGCACTGCACTGTCAAATAAAGCATAAAAATGCCCAAAAAATATCTTTAAAAAAATAAAAAAGCGCCATATACTTGAAGTAAACCTGATAAATCCATTTAGGATCCCAGACTTAAAACATAAGGGAACTTGGTAATGTACAAATTTGACATATATATGAACTGCAAAAAGATAAAATATGAACAAATGTACACATTTTTAAATAGCTTTCAGTGTGAGCCTCCTTGATTCTTCTTTTAACCCTGTACACGGATAGATTTAAAAGACATATTTTCAATGTTTAGTTTCCCATGGCCACATTTAAGGCTCATTTACGCTCCTTTTACATGCGAAAATAGGGACGTACGTAAGTTTTCAACGTTATATTCATCACTGCCCTCATATTTCCATGCTTAATGGACGTTAAGCAAAACAACTGCTAGTGGGCAGTAACGCCGCTCAGAGCCAGAAGTTACTCCAAAAAGACAGGGGGGGGGGGGGGGGTGGTGGTCTCATCTCTGTCTTTCTTAATGTCTCTTAATCTGTCTAATAAAAGAAAAATGCCCAAAAATAATCTTCCAAAAAAATAAAAAGAGGTCAGGCTGATTCTAGCTTAACAGCTCTCTCACTCCAAACAGCATCTCTTAACATTTCTTTCCCCGTCACTCTGGGATCTTATTGGCTGTCCCGCTGTTTTCTTTATAAAGTTGATCTTTGCTATTTTGCCCCTGAAGGCCTCAAATCTTTCCCTAATGAGGTTCAGCCGCACACGCTCCCATAGTCGGATGGGGAACTTGGGAATTAGAGCTAATTCGTCAAAATGCTTTTCTGGACAGATGTTCCTCGTCAGACCCTGTAGTAGATTCTGCTCAGGTGTCACCCCATTCGACTGGGGAGCGAGGCACAGGAATGAAGTGATGCACACAGGTATTACAAGTCTGATAGGAATGCAATTTATTTTCTTTTTTAAAGATAATTTTTTGGGGCATTTTTGCTTCATGAGACAGTGTGGAGAGACGGGTAGAGAGGCGAATTACATGCAGAGCCAGAGAGCGACCCGGGCTGGATTCAAACCCAGATTCGAAATCCTAGGCGGGAAAGGATTCTTTCTAAAGTCTATTATAAAACGGGTGGCTTAAATTCAGGGATCTGATTGGTTCCTAACTGTTGTATAATGAGCGTATACATAACTGCGTTCCAATCAGTTTGCAGAATTCCATATCACTTCGCGACTGAGGAAGAACCGTATCATAACAATCACACTGGAGATGCAGCTGTTGGTGTACAGGGTGAAATAATTACCCAGAACCAAAGCTGATGGTCCCAAAGTCTAAAATATGTTTTGCCTGAAGTACATTGCATAGTTAAGTGCACGGTTACAGCTCGACTAGATCATTTTAATTGGACCACTGTCCTTGTGCCAGTATACAAGCAAAGGGGATTGGAATCATTTTATTATCCAAAGTATTTCAGAAAAGGCCGATCAGCAAAGTGCTTCAGGGTTTTGGTCCGAGGGGGTTCTGCCTCTTGGAGCGCTTTGATGACCTCATCACTCTGTCAGGATGGGTAACATGTGTGGGACAGGAGGAATGCTATTGTTCTCTAAGCATCACAGTAAATCCAAGCAGATATCTGACTGTACTGATTTGTGTCCTAAACTAAAAAACACTGGCTTCCAGACAGCAGCTCTGGGCTATTCTGCAGACTCCGAGCTGTACAGTGTATGAGCTGTATATCGCTGGATGGCTGAGTAATATTCTTTGGAGACGGATCTATGTGCTGATGGAGACAAATGGGGTCCCGTCCCCCGGCTTGGGGAACACAGAGTCTGGTCCGTGCCCAGGGGAGAGACACTCAGTGGAGGGGACATTTAGCCGAATGAGCAGACGGGCCTTAGATTGTAAAATATGCTCCTGATACCGGTAGCTCCACGGGGTTGTATCAGGAGCAGGGATATGATTATCTAGCTGGTGTATTACTCTGATCTGAGTCTATTAGTGTGAGGTGCCTGGATCCTCAGTCAATTCAAGTTGCTGCAAGAGTTTCATTTTCAATTCTAAATTGATGGTAAGGGTCTATAGAACCATTGTGTGTTAATAAACCAGGACAAATATATATATATATATTTTTTTTTCAATATTCCAAAATGGCCACAAATTTTTGAAGCTCTTAATGTTCACACAAACAATACATTTGGTCTGATTTAATGACAATCGAACCAAAATCGCATCAACTTGAAATTAAAACAACAAACCACCCATAGACCCTCCCCCCTCCCCCCCACTACTCAAGCCTCAACTGGGAACTCAAGTCAAGCCTCAACCGGGAACTCTTGTTGTCAAGTTGTCAAGAGCAACTGGTTAGAGATCTTTCAGCAGTGAGACAACCCAAACATTAAACAGTCTATGCAGTGTCCCATTTTAAAAACAGCTGGTCCCCAAAACAGCCCTGAAACTTTAGCTTTGCACATCATTATTCCCGCTGCATAGCTTTCTCATGATCCAGCTGCCTAACGCATCTCACTGCAGTGGGAAAGCCAGACGAAGGAGTCATTAACAGCTGATCTGTTGCTCCCTCGAGACTGGAAAGACCCAAACCCCATATGGAACCAATCAAATCTCATGTTAGATTTCAACTGATATACTTTCTATACCTATTCCCTCACTCTCTGTCCAATTACCGTGGATGTGACCTGTTGATGCCTAATATTTTACATTATCTCAGATAGTTAAGTTGGATGGAAAAGGCTGACGGCAGCTAAAGAGAAGTGGAGGTCCGTGTGAGACTATATAGTTTGTTTGACATGTGTTGTGATATTAATGCCCTTCACAGAACCACAGCTTTCTACAACACAGCCTCATGTTGTGCCTCTTTCATCGCTATGGTTATGTTGCTATTGCTAAAGCTATTTGTTCACAGTTTGATTATGCCTACTATTGGAGAAACAGTTTTTTTTGATTTTTATAATTCTTCAGGCATTTTTCTTTTATTAGACAGTGTGTAGAGACAGAGATGAAATGGGGCAGAGAGGGGAATGACAAGCAGAGAACGACCCGGGCTGGATTCTAACTCGGGGTCTGCTGTGAAGAGGACTGAGCCTCTATGGGGGGGGCTCTAACCACTACATCACAAGCGCCCCCAGCCTGACCTCTCTGAAGAGACTTGTAGAGGGATGAAGTCATGCGTCTGTGGTTACAGCTGCTGGAAAGGTAAATGCTAAATCTATTTATTATGAGAGAAATAAACCTGGTGTTAACAGACATCATTGTATAGACGCGTGTAATGGCTTATAGGCTCAGGAATCGGATTCTACTGTAATGTCCCATGGCCTTGCATGACCTGAGAATGACCACACTGCTTCTGCTATAGGTTATTAAAGGTTATAATAATGAATAATGTTTGATAGTATTTATAAAGAGCTTTTTTGTAGGGCACTCAGAGACAATGGTAGACCGGATAGGAATCCAATCTAGTCAAGATAGTGTTATTTAAATATTATTTTAGATTGATATTCACATCCTTTATTGACACTATTTGAGAAGTACTCTGTTTAGCATTTGTCTCGTTACGGAGTGCTAAGTACAAGTTGAGCTGGTCACCACACATGTTTGCACATACACACAGTACGTTAAAGCAGTGGATCATGAGGAAATATTCACTGATTTTCAAAAAAGTGATTTGCGTTCTCCAAAATCTCTGACTCCACCTTTAAGGTTAGGTATAGATTTATCATTGCATCTTAATTTATAAATAAATCAAAGTGGTTGTTTGCATTCAATAGAGCTTTCAGAAGAGCTTTAATAGGAATTCTAAAACAAATCTTACTGTGAAAATCTTTATATTTTGGCTGATAGATAGTGAGCTTTAACTTTAAACTACAGCCAAGACGAAATAAACCCTCAAACACATCTTATATTGGGCAGATAGTTAGATAAAGTTCAGTCCTTATCCAGGTGAAACATAAAAGATTACAGGGAGACACGCGCTTACATAACTGTAAAGCATAAACTGATACACATGGTGCATCTTTAAAAAATATCTGGAGTGCTCAGGGGGGGTGGCAGATGGGACAGCAGGCCTCCAAGTGTTTAGAGTTAAGTGTGTGTGTGTGTTTGTGTGTTTGTGTGTGTGTGTGTGTGTGTGTGTGTGTGTGTGTGAGTGTGTGTAAAACGGATGCATCTCCGAACACTGAAACACATGGACGCGTTGTGAGTAGTGCAGCAGAGAAGGCTGGCTGAGCATATGGAGAAGGGATCACAGGGACCAACACACACACACACACACACACACACACACACACACACACACACACACACACTCCAACAACTCTGCAACACCTGCTCCAGGTAGGAAACTCCATATTTGGCAATCTGGATCTCGTTTGCTAGTTTATTAACTGTAACAACAATCTGTCCCGTACCTTTTAAACAAATCCCTTAGCTCCATAGCTCTTAGCATTCTGTAAGCCTAGTGCATGTTCCATTAGCATGACCTTTCTCTAACCTTAACCATACTTCAGTTGCCATGCACAGACACTATAAAAAGTGACTATTTCAAGGACAAGGAGCTAGTTACTAAAGATGGCGTCATCCATCACTTATAAGATTAATTTAAAAAACTTCAATACATGTACAATTTTTGGCACACCACAACAACCACTCTGTCTTCTTCTTGTTCTTTCAAACAGGTGCATTTCCCCAGGACTCCACTATATATAAAAATGCTGTGCCTGGCCAACAAATAGTCCAGCAAATAACCATAACCTTAAAACACTAATAACTTCTATACAGCAATAATAATAATCTTTATTAAGGACTCAGATGGTCCACTCACATCCAACATACACACACACATAGAACACATTAAAATAATAATAATCAGGCTCAGTCCTCTTCACAGCAGACCCGGGTCAGAATCCAGCCCGGGTCGTTCTCTGCATGTCATTCCCTTCTCTGCTCCATTTAATCTCTGTCTCTCCACACAGTTAATAAACTTGGAAAATGCCAAAAAAGTATCTTTAAAAAATGCGAAAGAAAAGAAAGAATGAGTGGCCTGGACTCTGTGAATCCTGTCATATTGAATCAGAACTGACACAGCGTCTGCACACGCATTTCAAAGATGACACAGAGAGACAGTCTGAGCCACGTAAGGCATTATGTATGGACAAACACACACACACACACACACACACAAGAACACGACCTCATCAGCCATGTCTGCAAATCATCAGGGCGTATCAATATGCACACGCACACACACACACACACACACACACACACACACACACACACACACACACACACACACACACACACACACACACACACACACACACACACACACACACACACACACGCACACACACACAGCAGCAATAACTGGTTAATGACAAGCAGAGAGATTTCAAAACTGCAGAGTCTGAGGTAGCTAGATTTCCATGATAACACTCTAGCAATGTGTCTCAGTGACATATCAATGATTCATAAAGGCTTAGATAGATGGGGGGGTGGTGGGGGGGGATTGGCAGAGGCATGCATTTCTTTCCTGGACGTTTCTCACAATATAAATATCAAAACACACTCCCAGAAACAGTGGTAGCCATTCAATCGAGGCCCTGCTTGTTTACTGAGGCCAACTCATGCTCTTGCACAGTATCTTACATTGCCGTAGATCTGCCGTATTTCTTAAAGAAGACACATTAACTGTCAGGAATTAGTTTGATTCATAGCACTGAGCTAGGCAGCAGCAGTGTTTTGGATGTGTTCCTGGCTAGCAGAATGATAAATCTCAAACTCTCTCTCCCTCTCTTCCCCCCTCTCTCGCTCTCTCTCTCTCCCTCTCTCTCTCTTGTCTTACAGCCATCAGCGTGTGTTTAAATGTTTCCTAACTCCGATGCCAAGAAAATGTCTCTGAATAGCGCTGAATCCCACATTCTGCTTGACAGCGAATGCATCCTAGCGAGGGCCAGGGCAGCAAGCTAACACTTACACAAAGGTCAAGAGGCTAGGTGGTTTTAATGTGCAAACAAGCTTGGCCAAACAGATAAGTAGCATTGGTCAGGGGTGGGCGCTAAAAATTAGAAAAATCCATCAATGAAATGAATTGTTTCTAGATCTGGGAATTAAATATCAGGCGTCTATTCAAAACACATGGGAGGTATTTTGAGTGAAAAGCCTGGATGATTGAGTTCCTACTGGTGTCTTCAAAACGTGGGGATTTCTCCAAAGGCTTATAGTTTAATGTGTGAGAGAGAGAGTTGGGAAGACAGAGACAGCAAGACTAGATAGACTTTGTGTGGAATTAAGTGTGTGTTTGTGTGTCTGTGTGAGTGTGTGTGTGTGTATGTGAGTGAGTGAGTGAGTGAGTGAGTGAGTGTGTGTGTGTGTGAGTGTCTGTGTGAGTGTGTGTGTGTGTATGTGAGTGAGTGAGTGAGTGTGTGTGTGTGTGTGAGTGTCTCCAGAGGACTTAAGGACGGAGCCCGATAAATTCTCAATCACATCCAGCTGTGGAACTGTTGTGCTGACGGACAGAAAGTACCCAGGCATGTGTGTCCGTTTACGGGGAGAGGCGTTCCAGTGACACGCCACACACAAAGGGACAAGCAGCACTAAAACGCAAGCTTGCTATTTTTGAGTTTACTAGTTGAATTTGGCCAAGTCTAACCAGTCATTTAAAGTAGCTTTGAAGAACTTTTTAATATTTCTGAAACAGTCTAATTTTTCCTCTGATGATCATAAATTACATGTAACAGCAAATGAGACCATCAGTGCAAAGAATGCTATTTTTATATGGTGGTGGTCGGAGGAGCCGTAGGCGCTGAATGGCAGCCACGCTTCCGTCAGTCTGCCCCAGGGCAGCTGTGGCTACTATGGTAGTTTACCACCACCAGTATGACTGTGTGTGAATGAATGGAACCTGGATCCCTGTAAAGTGTCTTTGAGTGCCTTGAAAAGCGCTATATAAATCCAATCCATTATTATTATTATTATTATTATTATTATTATTATTATTATTATTATTATTATTATTATTATATAGTTTTCATTAATTCTTATGCCATGGGTACGCTCACCCAGGAACAACATCTGGCGTAGTAAAAACACTACTGCTTTTGTCCAAAGGGGGGCCAAGAATTAACACAAACTGAAAGTTCCTCAAAGCCACTTTAAGAAATGGAAAAACACAAAATTACAGTTGAATAAGGTAGATGGACATTAAGAACTCCCTCAATATCTGTCCCACACTGACAACGTCAACACAACTATAAAGATCTGAGTAATCTACTCTGCCCATATGGAAACTAAAGAACTCTTTTTGCAGGGCTGGAGAAACACCACAAAATGATTTGTATTTGGGTAGATACATACAGAAACATTTGAAACAGATTTTTTTCCAAGCCTGTTCCAATAAAGCTGAGCTGTTTGCATGTTGACAATCTGTTGGAAATAAACTACATATTTCACCAGCTAGCAGACTGCATTGGGATTTAATACCAATTTGAAACAATGGGAGACCTGTGTAGTGATGCCATAATGTGATGGGGGGAAAATATATAAAAAAACAACTATGCAATGTAGTGAAACCTCCTCTCAGCAGACAAATAAGCATCTCTACAATCCACTGCAACGATAATGAGTGGTTTTTGTATTTTATGTTATTTGATTAATATATTATTTTCTCTTTCCAGACAGCTGACTTTCAGTGATTCATTATTGAAGTGGGAAACTGTTGCATGTAGAAGGCATTTGAAAGTCAAAAGTTAATATATTGATATAGTTTTTTTTATAACATATCAGAGTCCAAAGTTTTTACAGAACAGATATTGGATACAGCCTCTTTTCATTTTACAAATCAAAAAATGCAATGTACAGGTCTTAAGAATTTAGTTTCTGTATGTTTTTAAAAAGAGAATGTATGTTACAGTCAAACGTGTCAGACACAAAGGTGAGCAGTGAGCCCTTGAGGGTGTGTGTGTGTGGGGGGGGGGGTGGGGTGGGGGGCATCGTTTGATGAGGTGTGTGGGGCGTGGTGCGTTCACAGCCTGGACTGATGATAGGAATCCCAAGTGACCGTCACTGACTTGTTATTAGAGCGCTATCACAAGGCATGTAAACAAGCGCACCCTGTGGTTTAGACCGGGTGGGGCTTCACACAAACACCTGACTAGACAGCTGGGTCAGATAACATACCATGTTCCTTAAAATGGTAAAATTTTTAAAATGGGCTTGACTTATATAGCGCTTTTTAGGCGATTTTCTCAGCCCCAAAGCGCTTTACAATTCTTACCACATTCACCTATTCTTACACACACTCACACACCGATGGCAGTAGCTGCCATGCAAGGCGCCCTCTGAACCATCAGGAGCTATTTGGGGTTCAGTGTCTTGCCCAGGGACACTTCGACATGTGGTGGGTAGGCGGGGGATCGAACCTCCGACCCTGCACTCCAGAGGACGTTCTCCCTACCCACTGTGCCACTGCCGCCAGTGCGTAACTTCTGTCGCCCCCATGAGGAATTCTGAGTAATTACAACAACACTGTCGCCGCATCTACAGTACATGAGGTCATCCTTCAATGAGTGTCTTTTGATACTTTCCAGACAGCCACTGGTTTTAGTTAAGCTACACAAAAAATATCTAATGGTAAATTGTGAAAACTAGAGTTGCTTGCACGAGATAACCTTAGTGAATATCTAAGCTTTTATTGTCGTCGTGGTTACGTCGTCATCATATTTAAATGGTTGGATTGATTTAAAGAAGCACGGCATAACCACATAGCTATACTGTGATGGATTACCTCCCGCCCGTCTTCCTGTTTTGACACTGAACCAGTGTAAATTGAGTTTAGAAAAAAATAAAAGTTAAGATTTATGTTGCTATAAATTCATCACATAGTACTGTAAACAGAGGAGTAAAATGGTAATTTAGTGTGAATATCTATTCATATATATTTAATCTACATTTGATTTAACTTTATTTTGCATTCTACTTTATATTTCTATGGTGCACCTTATCTTTGTACGTTTTACCTGCACTGTGTCCTTGCTCTACTGTTGTGTTTATTTGTGTCTCAGGTGTTGCTCTCTTCACTTGTGTGTTTCTATTCTACATGTTCTTCTTCTATATCACATTGTTGAGAGGAGCCTGGGACTTAAGAATTCCATTGCCAATGACTTGCTGCTGTAATTGTTAATGTGCATATGACAAAGAAACCATCTTGAATCTTGAATCGCGTCACCAAGGCCTTCTGGTTAGTATCACCCTTAACCACTCCACCAAATTCACATAGAAAGCATTTCATAAGGAACACATTAGCTTAGACGATTAGCGCTGTGCGGCTCCCACAAGCTAACTATCCCGAGTTAGTGGGAGGCTATAGCTAGCAGGGACCCCAGACAAAACCATGACTCACTTTTCCACTGTAAACATAATAACCCATAATCACACACGGCGTTAACACCAGGCCTACCTTTGGGTTTCACAGATAGAAAGAGAGAGAGAGAGAGGAAATTAGATCATAAAATCACCACCATGATCCATGTAAAAAAGACTGAAATAAATTGCGATTAGACTTAAAGAGACACAGATGAGAGCGGCTGCCGGGAAAACAGTCACACACACACACACATACACACACACACTGGAAACACACATGGTAACGAGCGGGAAATGCCAAGTCATGAGGTGGTTAATCAACGGATAACCACCAACACTTTGCTGCGGTCGAAAAGTTAATTATCACCAAGCATTCTAAATATCATCTGAGGATCTACATTCGTTTTGAAAGAAGACTAACCCTGTGTTCCAAAACCCATACTTCCATACTACGGGTATTTAATATGCCAGGAAAAGATTTAGGATGTCCCAGTACATGCATGTCAAACTCAGTATTTCCAAAAATAGCCAGATGCCCTATTACATCAAACAGTTTTTTTGCAGTAACCAGCCAGCATGCTTTAGTATCTAAATTAGTATAGGAAAACAAAAATGTATTTGATTTGGAAATCAGGGTAAAAGTTGCAAAGGGCAACATCCCACATGGCAGTGAGAGGACCAGCAGCATTTTTTTTTTTTTAAAGATTTTTTGGGGCATTTTTTGCTTTTATAGACCTTTGGTGAGAGACAGAGATGAAATGGGGTACAGAGGGGAATTACATGCAGAGAATGACTCGGGCTGGATTCTAACCCGGGCCTGCTGTGAAGAGGACTGAGACTCTATTGGGGGGAGGGGAGGGGCTCTAACCACTACACCACGAGCGCCCCGACAAAGGCATTCTGCAGGGCGGCTGTCATGTCTGTGCTGTTCAGACGTTTGGTCTCAGAGGGAGATATGAAACAAATCAGGATTACTCATCATGTTCTCATCCACCACATGAAGGTGGATGCTGTGGTCAAGGCCGCACAGTCATAAAGAAGCCATTCAGCAAAAAGAAAATGTCTAGGCCTACTTAGTTAGTCAGAGAGAAAAATAGTCTAGAAAGTTAACTCCCTTACAAGGTTTGGGAAATGTATTGCAAAATGTATTAACATTCTATCCTCTCTTTTCTTTACTTTTGTTTAAACATTGTAATTAAAATTCCTTTAAAGTGACATGATTACAATGACAGATGTTAACAGAATATTTCTGACAGCGTTGACAGCAGCTCAAGTTGCCTTGTAACTTTTGCAGAAGCAGAAACACTGCATGAACTGTTAACTAACTCTACGGAGTCTATTAACAACCCAATAATCTGAAATTTAAAGCTATAGTGCGTACCCTTTTCATATAAACAAATGCCGGTTACGTTCAAGCCATTGCCAAAAGAGTTGAAAGAAAGGTGATAAAGCGTATCAGCTCCTCAAAACTCTCTCACTGTTTCTCAGTATGGCAGCGTTTACAAACTGGTGTCGCCAACCCGACACTGGTACAGGAGCTCAGAAAAATCCCAAGAAGAGCCCAAAACATTTTTCAGTTGTTGATTCTACTGCAGTTGGTCTGTGGGTTTTCCCCTCACCTCCAAACACACACACACACACAATCTCTCTCTCGCGCGCACACACACACACAGTTACAGTAAGTGTTTTGGCCCTGTGATCATACCCTACTGTGTAAAACAAGACATTTACCCTTTGAATGCCGGGAAACGATCCAGGTAAATCGCAACTCTGAACAGGAAAGATTGGACTACAGACTGGGCAAAAGCAGGCACTTTCCCCCTGGGCCTGGCCTGGTATGTATGGCCTTATGTTATGGGTCCAAATAGGTTTAAAAGAGTTTCCAAGAAAAAGGTCTAATTCCGAATTTCCTTCGGGATCAATAAAGTATCTATCCATCTATCTATCTATCTATCTATCTATCTATCTATCTATCTATCTATCTACAGTATCTATCTCCATCCATCCACATCCTATCTTTCTTCAATTATGGATAAAATAATTGATTGTTTTCAGTTGGTTTTCTTCCAATTCATTAATTCCTACTAGATTGTGTTTTAGAGTCAAAATAGGATTTTCTTCATCAACAAGTTCATCTGTATATATATATATTTTTATATCTATAATAGTACAACATTTTCCAAGAAACCGTAAATAAGTGACAGACATTAGTGGTTCACCGCATGGCGGTTCTTTTGCTTGTATATTATTTGCACAGTTGAAAGGATATATCCACGAGAGAGCATCTTAAATAAGACATTTTCGTTGCATTTTGTCGTGAAAACCTGAAGTTTTAAAGGTGCACTATGTAACTTTGTGTGTGTAAGAGGAGTAAACATTTTCTAAAGGTATATTCTCATAACTGAATAAACAAACTTTCCTCACAGGAAAATGTGATCCCTGGAACACCGTTTGAAGTTAGAAAGCTTCCTGAAAAGTTACTGTTTCACAGCAGGGCCAAAGTTTACAAACATATTCTAGTCTTACGTTTGGTTCCAGGTTCCTCAAAATAATTTTGATTTATGATGATGGAATTATTCAATACTAAGGACTATATGTACAGAAAATATGATTTGTAAACTAACTGCAGGCTCTGCAAATCTAAACAAGTCCCCCTCCTCTGAAGCTGCATAGTGCACCTTTAAAAATAGCATTTTTCTTAATGTCAAATTTTCCATTATGTAAATATTAAAGCGTTGCTTGTCAGACGCAGCGACGTGATTGGCCGATCGGGAAGAACCAGACAGGACAACAGAAGAAGAGAGAACAGGTTTTTGCTTTCTTTACACTTTCAGAGTTTTAAACATTTCCAAAGAGTCTTTCATACAAACATGTGCCATTGCTTTATGTTACATAATTTAAGATATAAAGGGAGTCTGTGGATTTTTTAAAAGGCATTGTTATGAACTGGGTAAAAAAAACATGGTGCATGATAATATGTATGATTGCGCCATCAAAGCATTCAAAATAAATGCAAAGAAGCAAACATTTAAAAGGCAAAAGTTTGAGAATTGTAAAACATATCGTTGAGGAAGACATGATAGGCGGCAGGTGGAGTTTGACACAAAACATGCATTGTATAAAAGCTGCTCTCAATGTATGAGCATTACTCTAAGAGCAGAACAAAGCTTAACTTGATATTACAGGCATTGTGAATGTGGAGAGGATTTTCTTTCTTTTTACATTATTCAAAAGGTGCTCTGAGGAAATTTTAAATATTTCTAAAATGGTATTATTTTTTCTCTGATGATCATAAATTACATGTAACCGCAAATGAGACCATCAGTGCAAAAAAATGCTATTTTTTTTTCAATAGTTTTTCTTAATGCCTTTGTCATGGGTACGCTCACCAAGGAACAACAGCTGGCGTGGTAAAAACACTACCGCTTTTGTCCAAAGGGGGTGTAAGAATGAACACAAACTGAAAGTTCCTCGGAACACCTTTTAAGCTATACAGTTCATAAACAGGGGCACTAGTGTGGAAATACATGCCAATGTCTTGTGTATGCTCATATCATATACTGCACAGGTTCACTGTATAAGTGACATGATTAATACCATTGAAATTAAGTGACTAGAAGTTTGTCTTGATGTTAAATCAACACTATAGGATCGGTTTAGATACATTTATGAAAACTTTAACAATAGATTTTTAAACTGAAGTTGACATCATTTTAGCTGATGTCCAAATACATAAATTCTACGGTTTTCAAGGGGTGAAAAGTGAAATTTGATATACCGATTCCGCTAGGCTGATATTGTTAATAATACATTTGTACAACAGCGCATGAATTTAAAGGTTGAAACCAATGCAAGGCCAACAGATGACAACATGTTCCCTAAACTGTACATTGATAATAAACGAGGGCTTTGTTCAGATCAAATGAGCATAGTGTGAAAAACCGCAACAAAATAAAACATCCTATAACACTTCAAGTATGGTCTTCCATTGAATGCATGGATCTACAGTGTATATGTATTTTAACACAAGAGAAATACCTACAACACCATGGTCCCTTACACAGCGCTGTTTTGGCCTGAACTGAATGAGAACCTTGTAATTAGGTTAGAACCAATAGTGAAGATGGACGTACTAAAATCCAATCGCTTGGAATTAAACGGCAGCAAATAAAAATCATATGAAGTTTGTCGTAAGGCCAATGTTGTACCTATAACTACACAATGAAGACAAATGCTAAATACTGAGTAGGTCAAGTAGTGTAACCCCTAGTCTCCACCAAAAGCGGTTTTACGTGCACAAAAAAACTAAATTAAGGAGGTACTGAATATATATATTTATCTACATTTTGCAACCTAGTTTGAACTTTGATCATATTTTTTTATTTATCTGACCTACTGATGGCCTGTTTTAATGCGGTTCATTGCAGCAGTGTTGATAATGAATACTCTTACAAGGGACACTGCTCCCAGCACAGAAAGTTCGGCTGTTGCTTTGTTGTTCTACGCTTTATAACGCGCTGAAAAAACAGGAACGGTAGAGACAGTCTCTTCAGTGGTGTGTTCAAGTGCGCGTGTAAATTTCTACGGACTCACAAGACGCTTTTGGTGGAGGCTAGGGGTAATGTAGCTCTATAGAGGGAGAGGCTAAATATTACCTCACGTGACTTGGCTTTGAAAGCATGACAACAGGGATAATGTCTGTTGTTGTAGTTTTGAAGAACAGATGTGACCGTACGCTAATAACAAAGTCCTTTGGCCGTGGATAAAGCTGAGAAAATAACAGAGAACATTTTACAGTGTGGTGCCTGGACCCTCAGTCATTTTCAAGTTGATGCGAAAGTTAAGCATCAACTTAAAATGAATGACAAATGACCCATAGACGACCCCCCACTATTATAGTAGGATCCTTGCTAGCACATTCAGCACACTGCTCTCTACATCAGCACCTCACATGCACAGACAGTGTCACAGTTCAACTGTCATTAGTGAGCCAAATTGCTGAGACAAGCCATATTTTCAAGTGAACTTTATGTAATCTTGAGACGCCATGCCCATCAAAGAGTGATGTAAGGCACCTTCTTACAAGTGCTACTGGTTCACCTATTGTCAAATAAAAGTGGCTGACTCATGACTACATACAGTATATATAATAGGAAGGTTTTTACATTAATGATAACTGGCCCGCTGTCATAGTTACAGCACCATTTTGGATTTTTTTTTTTAAAAAGAGATAAAATATTAAAACATAACAATATAAAAAAAAGACCTGATTATTCTCTTTTGAAACCTAGGAAGCAAGTAACAGTCTGTTGGTTTTTTAAAGGAACCAGTTGTTTTTGCATATGAGCAGGCTCAGAGAAGAAACTGTGATAAAAAAACTATTTAACAGCGAAAATCTGACTAAATAAAGTCAGACAGATAAATAAAAAAATCATAAAAAAAGCAAATCATCTCTGTGGTATGATACATGTCACAGTATCAATCATTTGGAGTTTGTCTTTTCAGAGGGGGGGTCATTATTACAGATAAAGTGCGACCCCCCCTCCCCCACTTTGATAAATAAGGATTTTCTCCATGATAGTGCCTGTAAACGGGCCCTATACAATACGTTGTTCTCAGGATATTCCCACAATAAATAACTCAGGCAGAGTGTTCAGAAGTCCTTGAAGATCTCTAGCTCTTTGGGAGGTACAGGTGGGTCTTTCTTCCACTCATCTTCTGGGTAAACGTCAAAGTTAGAAGTGTCCCCCTCGTGAGAAACCTTCGGGACTATGGTCGGCTGTAAGACAGGGGAACATTCATTACTGATTTGATTTGAACTTTTTTTTTAATTAAAGATGATTTTTTTTTTGGCATTTTTGCTTTTTTATTAGACAGTTTGGAGAGACAGAGATGAAATGGGGCAGAGAGGAGAATGACATACAGAGAACGACCCGGGCTGGATTCTAACCCGCGTCTACTGTAAAGAGGACTGAGCCTCTATGAAGGGGCGCTATGGGAGCGCCACCACTAAAATGAAGACTTATAAAAACAGCTCTCACCTTCAGTTTCCTGAGAGGAACTAATTCCCAGTCAATTGACTTGAACCACCGATGCTTCTTCACATCATCTGCGCCGTTCTGAAAAACAAAACATCAAATTAAAGCTGGGGTATATGATTTGGGAGAAAATAGCAGTTTGGATAGAGATTCGAATCCAAATACCTCAACTGCTCCACTTGTTCTCTTTGGTCCCTCCCTGACAAGCTCTACCTGCTGTAGCTCCTCCCTCCGAACGACAGTTATGTGCGTTCATGTCTTTTCAACTAGTGTCTTTCCCGGTCTTTCCTCGTATCCTTGCTGTCTTAGCGGTGTAAACACTTGTTGTTAAACGGGAAATAGGTCATTTAGGGGCCGTTGATTGTAGACATTGCTGTTTGTTGGCTGCCGTAGTGCCAAACTGTCAGACTGCTAGGGTCGTGAACGCTTCCCCAACTGACGCAACAACGCCGGTGCCAAAGTGAATGGACAGTCCTAACAGCCAATAAGAACGGAGGATTGGAGCCTCGCTCTGATTGGTCAAAGTGTACATGAGCGGTGGCAATTTTTGGGGGCGGCACACAGAGGCAGGGGAAAGCAAAGTGAGATATTCTCAGACCACTTCACCTACATATAGCTGAATAATATGACATTTTTGCCAAATATTACAGTGAAAAGGTTACCCACCCCAGCTTTAAGCTTTATATATAAAGCAAAAATTCATACACAAAAAAGGCAACACAAAGTGCTACCGACCTCCTGCCTAAATCCACAAACAGTATTCCATAAAATAAATGAGTAAATAAAACCCGAAAAGACTAAGAGTGGGTAGTTAAATAACTCAATAAATACCATGGCTGTATACAAATATACTGTGTGACCCAGTTTGCGTTGGGTAGTAGTGTGTCTACAATGTTGAGACAGGTTGTATTAAAATGCTATCAGCAGCCTGTCAGGGTCCAGTTCGCATATGGGGATTAGTTTTGACGGCCACTGAGTATTTTAATCATTATGTCAGATGATGTGTGGGCAGTTTGTGTGGAGGGACTTTATTCAATAAGTCTGTCAGTAGTTTGCCTTTCAGAAGACACTCACTAATACTATCCTGGGATGTATTAAAAAAGGGTTTATTCTCTCAACCTAACATCAATAAGCCTCGGAGCATTTTTAAACATCAAAAAGTGATGAAAGAAAAAATTATGAAAACCGGTGTCGAAACAAACAACAGATATCACATAGAATGTTGGAAGAGCTGGAGAAATCTACTAGGAACAACAAAGTCTCAGTCTATGTGATATTCTCTGTCCTACTTTGGTTTATCACCAGTTTCAAAAGGGGAGCCACTTTGTTTACATTCCCTTTGTCTAAATACCAGTTTACAGAGCCTAGGCTGTGTATTAACACCACAGCGCGCACACTGTACGGACAGGTAGCATTGTGAGGAGATATTCACTGACTTTGACATAGAGGTGATTCGTCAAATAAACATACTCCAGAATTACCTAGTATGCCTTTAATACGTTTATTAAATCAATGTATTTAAAAAGGCTATTAGAATTGTGATAAACTAAATTACATATAAATTATGCATTAATATAAAAAAATAATAATAATACAATTCCAACAAACATTCTTTTTTTGTTTTTTTGTGGGTCTTTAACTGGTAACACAATCATTTTATTTCAAAACACAAAATGAAGTCCAATAAAAATGTGTGTGCTATGCCAAACCCAACAGTCAACTCCCGCTAACACATAACAGTTGGCCAATCAGAGCTCCTGCTGCTGCTCTGTTGGTTAGAGTTGATTCTAATTCAGTTCCATGTAAGTGGTCTGAGCTCCAGGGTTTGTGTGTGTGTGTGTGCGTTTTGATGAGATATTATGTCCGATTATGAGGCTACTTTGTTCAGCTTCATCCCTACAGCTTAAGCTAACCGGCTGTGTAGACGCATTAGTCTAATGTCTTGTCAATACTCACAACAGGAGGGGAGACATTAGTGGAGAATGTAGCTTTCTGCTCTGTATTAGCAAAAACTGAGTGAGGGTTGAAAAGTGGATTTTTTGTGCAAAGTTGAAGCCTCTGGTAATGAATAACTTTTGGATGAATTACCATGAAATATCCATCTTATGAGGGTGTTATTTGTGAAAACTAGTGGTGGCTGCTATTACATCTATGGTGCCCACCATCTCTACCATTGTGTCCTTGAGCAAGACACTTAACCCCAAACTGCTCCAGGGGCGCTGTACTATGGCTGACCCTGTGCTCTGACCCCCTCTGGAGTGGTAAACTTGAGAGGGGATATGAGAAAAGACACATTTCAATGTGCCCTGTGAAAAATTGACTACATTTACTTTCTTACTTAATGAAAACTGTATGCGTTTTATTGCATGATCACAAAAACAATGCATGTTTTTTTGTTTAAATTGCACACAAATCAATAGTAAGCGATTTAACCTCTGCTTCAACAAATAAAATAATATCTATAAAATTTTAATATGACTTGATTCTTAAATATAATTGTCTTTTCCACTTCCATTATAGTGGCACAGTCCACCCTCCAAACATCAGGGAAAACATTAGCGTAATGTTAACGAGCAGTGTGTGATTGATATACACAGGTATATTGGCAGCAACAAATCGATATCATCTTGATTTGGGATTATGTGGAGTTAAGCTGTGGGTTTAGAGAAGTGTTTGTTTGATTGAGAGCCGCCCACGGTCTCCGGCTCCACTACTAGTGTTAATTGAAATGCTCCAATCCTCCAGTTTTGAAATGGGAATCAACACAAAGCCTCCACTGATATTTACTTTATATGGACATGGTGTACCTTATCTCTACACTTTTCTATCTGCACTGTCTGTGTTCTTGCACTACTGTTGTGTTTATTTGTGTCTCAGGTGTTGCTCTCTTCACTTGTGTGTTTCTATTCTACATTTTCTTCTTCTATATCACATTGTTGAGAGGAGCCCATGACTTAAGAATTTCATTGCCAATGACTGCTGCTGGAATTGTTAATGTGCATATGATGAATAAACCATCTTGAATCTTGATGACTGATGAAGTGGCTCTCAGGAACATTTTGAAACCTTCTGCCATTATAGAAAGCATGAGAGCCAACTGCACATTAAAGGAATAATTGAACATTTAAAGCGCTTTGCCTCACTCAATATAAGTCGACAGAAATCGTCCCTGTAACTGTGCGTGCATTTTTTTTTAGAAGTTAAGTCACTTACAGCAAGAATATAAAATAAATAAACAAATCACTAAACGCTCCTGTGTGCTTGTTGTGACTCTTTATTTTACCACGTGAAAATGTCAAACTATTCCTTTATTGTGTTGCTTTTTAGAGTGACTGAAACAAATATTTGCCTTTTCTTTTTTTTTTACACCCTCAGTAGCTAAGACTAATGGAGTCTAACCCAACCAGTCCTGCAATACATCCTACTTTCATTTTGATCTAGAGAGGTGTTGATTCAAGATAACGTTGTGTTGCTTTTATTAGGGGCTAACGCGATTTAGATGAAAAGATATAGAGGCAGCCACAAACAGGCATCCATCCTACTCTATCCAACCAAACAAGCCCGGTGCACATTCTTCTTCATTTGGGACTTAATTGGAAGCGTATAGGGGTACCGTAACACTGTGTTGTGGGCCCTCTGCTTGTCTGCAGACTGCTGTGCCGACTAACTATTGTTTTCTGTTTTGTGAAATCAGGTTTTGCAACTGTTTTTGTTTTGATATTTAAAAGGCATACTAGGTGATACTGGAAACTGTTGTTGACAAATCACTTTTACTCAAAATCAGTGAATATCTCCACATAATATGCTAGCTGTCTGTACTATGTGTGTGTGTGTGTGTGTGTGTGTGTGTGTGCGCTGAAAAAAGAATTATGCAAATACAGGCGGGAAAGGTAGCAGATTGTGAGGAGATATTCACTGATTTTGACAGAGGTGATTTGTCAACAACAGTCTCCAGAATGACCTAGTATGCCTTTAAAATACATTTTAAAGTAGAATAATTACTGCTACTGCCTACTGAAGCTATGAAATATGTCGCATTGCCATGTGCAGGTCTAACCCACTCACCTTCATGTTGCCTAGCCGTCGGGCTCGGTCAATCACCAGAAACTTCTTGATGAGGTCTCTGGAGAGGAAAAGTAAATGTCAGTGAATTCAATGCAGCACAGTCTCTCTCTCTCTCTCTCTCTCTCTCTCTCTCCATATATCTCTCTCTATGTCTGTCTCCCCATCTATCTATCTCTCTGTCTGTCTGTCTCTTTCTTTCTCTCTCTCTCTCTGTGTGTCTCTGTCTTTCGTCTTTCAGCCATCAGCCTGTGTTTAACTCTGTGTTGTAATGAATTTTGTTTATTAATTTAAATTGCTGTATTGTGTGTTATGTGTAAAATGGTCATTAATTGTTTCATAGAGAATAAAGTTTATATATAAAAAAATATATTCTCTCTCTCTCTCTCTCTCTCTCTCTTTTCCCTCCATCTCTCTCTCTCTCTTTTCCCTCCATCTCTCTCTCTCTCTCATACAAGGAGAAACTGTCAAAAGGTCGTCCCAGTTCCAGCACTTGTCAAAATGACAAATTGTTCTCTCCCAAAGGTACGGCTACAGCCCCTACAAGGTGACGAGGGCTCGCTCACTGAGTTGTGTCCCTTTGACAATCTTTTAATTGAAGAAGTGAAACAGAAACTTCCTGACACTATAAACGTGTCTATAGGTGATGGAAACCTCCAAGACATGATTCACAGGAGGCTTTAAAAATGCCAAAGAGAAGCTTTGTGATGAAATGTGATAGCTACTGACGAACACAGCACGCTGGTTAAAGGAGCCAGTATATCTCTTATCTGAGGAGCGTGCTGACAGACTCATAAATACAGTCGCTGGATGATGACACGTCAGCTTCTTCTTCTACGCTTTTTTCAAAGTCTAAATCCTCCCTGTGCACAGAGACAGGCCTTTGGAGAGATATGTCACAGGGGGAATATTTTAATCAGCTCAGAGGTAAAATACGGGTATTCATGGATTTTCGTTGAGTTAATCTGGAAAGGATGCTGTCAAAATGGGGAGAAGAGAGTGAGGATATCAACAATAAAAATGTCTACCATATACTTTCCAATTACAATTTGGTGAAATTGAGACAACAGAATTGATAAATAACGATTTTAATCACATTGAGCCCTTCCATTCTGATATCCATTGGTTGTTTATGTCGAGAATTTTTTTCTATTCACTGTAACATTTACATCCTTAGAAACATGTCAAAAAATATGGCAGCTCTTTCAATTATTAATTTTGTGTTTTGGTGACATCATATTGTCTAGACAGGTGAGTTGTGGTTTTGTATTATTCATGCTTCACGCTCAGATGCTTTCAAAGTTTTACAAAAACATATTGACAACTGTTGACAAACTCCACTGTTTGGGGGTGTATTACTAAAAAGCATTTTGACAGTGGCACTCGTTAAAATCTCTGTAACACACACTTTTCAGCTTGCTTGCTTGTCACACACACACACACACACACACACACACACACACACACACACACACACACACACACACACACACACACACACACACACACACACACACACAGAGACATAGACATGCACAAACACACACACACACACAGACATGCACACACAGACACAGACACAGCGGAGGAAGACATGGAGTTGGTGCAGAGGGCATAAGGTCAGGTCAAAACGATGTCAACATGCCAATAACAAGTCCTTTAACAACCAACTCATTTTATGACCAATGCCTAACAACCCTTTTACTGCTAGGGTCACCGCGGGACACTTCTCTAGTCTGTGTGATGTCTATGCTGGACAGACACTGCAGCCTTGGACTCATTCATTCATGGATTAAAGGGCTTATTGCTTCAATGTAGAGTGTAGTATAAAACACAACCTTATTATACGTGTGGCTGTATACGGTACATTACATTACATGTCATTTAGCAGACGCTTTTGTCCAAAGCGACTTACAACTGGAGCACACATTCATACACCGATAGCAGTAGCAGCTACCACGCAGGGTGCTGGCTAACTATCAGGGGACATTTAGGGTTCAGTGTCTTGCTCAGGGACACTTGGAAATGTGGCGGGGATTAAACCACAAACCTATAGTTGTGGGTCCACCACCCTATCCTCTTCGCCACACGGCCACAGCCCCTCATATACATATATGGCGGCTTGTTGTGTATGATACTACATTCTACAATAAAGCATTTTACTGCTTTAATTATTGATTGACTCTATAATGTAATAAAATTCTAGTTACAATATTGGGAGAGTAAAATATTCAGCTGGCTCCATAATGAATAAGTTGTTACATTATGGGCAGAAAGTAACTACGATTTGGTGCTCAGCATTTTGTAACATTGTCGACCAAGTTATTACAGTTTGGGTCGTTGCTACATTTCGGCCTCTTACAAGCCTGTCATCCTCTGAAAGGCCCTTGACTTCTTGATGGATGAGTGTGTGTGCCTTGGCCCGTGGAACTGTGTAAGAGTGATAGAAATGGTGGAAATATTAAAAATCCTTCTGTCTGTCTGTCGGCTGTAAGATAAATAGTCTTAACAGTGTGAAGCTGTGAGCTCGCTGAATTATCAGCAGGAACCAGTGTGTGTCCGGAGCCACTGTGTCACCACTGATTGAGTGAGTGGACACACAGACACACACACACACACACACACACACACACGCGCACACACACAAAGAGCGTGTAGAGCCTGTAATCTTGCACATTCCAGCACCCTAAAGCTGGTCTAATAGACAGAGTCAAATCAGTTGGGTGTGTGTGTGTAATTACAGAATGCGTGTCCACCTGAATCCCCTTTAGCTAAGGGCAGGTCATTGTCCTAGTGTCAAAGGGACATCCCAGCACTTAGACACCCCCCAATCCACGGTCAATACGGCCCCCATGTTCCTTTGAAGTATTGGGCTTATATAGTCATTTAAATGGGTGGTTAGTAGGGTGGAGTGTGCATCAGGTAGGGAGACTGGCCAAAGTTTGGTTTGACATTAAAACTAGTGTGTTTAAAGGGTCCTGCCCGTGGCTCATTTATTGTGCTTCCCGTAGAATGGGGTGTAATTAACAGCAGTTAAGGTGTGGTCACTAATCAATGCTGCGGGAGGGACCAATATGTCTGTTACTGCGTTTAAAGCCAATTTGAACAAAGTATGTGTTTTGGCTCAAATAGCTCAAATTTGTTCAGACTTCAGTTAGTTTTGAAAACTGACGGACTCAGTACATGTAAAGACATGCACACGCACACACTGGCACACACTAGCGCAAACACACACACACACACACACACACACACACACACACACACACACACACACACACACAGATTGTGTAGTTGTAAATTGACCCCTGGCCTCTTGCTTACTTGACATAGAAATCCAGATGTCTTGGGAATTCCAGTTTTCCGGCCAGGATCTTCTGGTAGATTCCAAATGGATTGTCATCAAAGAATGGCGGGTAGCTGTGGAGAGTAAGGCAAGTTTATTTATACAGCACAATTCAGACACGAGGCCATTCAAAGTGCTTTCCAGGGGCATAAAATACATCAAGATATTAGACATTAGAAATTGCATTTAAGAGATACAGGCATCTCCTCCCTGCCACTGAAGAACTCTTTGCATACGGTCTGCGCTGTCACAACTGAGGTTCATTTGTGCTTTGCAAAGACTAAAATGATGCAAGGAACAAGTAAATGTAGGCAAGAGTTTACACACACACACAGAGGCATATACACACAGACACACACACACACACCTGGATACGTTTGGACAAAAATGTTGAGAGTGGAGAGGTCACCATTTAAGGAAAGGGCAGAGCAGACAGAGCAGCCTTTGTGTGCACAGCCATTTGGACAATTGTGTGCGTGTGCGTGCGTGTGTGTGTGTGTGTATATACGTCTGTGTGTGTGTGTGTGTGTCTGTCTGTGTGTATATGTGTATATGTGTGTGTGTGTGTCTTAGTATTTCTACCACCCACAATCTGCTACTGAATGCTTTCACAGCTCTCATGTTCTCCCCTGTCTTGCTCTGGCCCTGGACAAGTCATTACCCGTAGATTACATAATGCTGCGTGGCCTCTAAACACATTAGTACCGGAGCAGACAGGCGCATAATCACAGCAGTTTGTCACACACCGCTACCCTTACCCAGAGGCAGGAGACTAGCTGCGAACCACAGACTCCAAGACAACTGGGCTACTAGTGCTGCCGTCATATGTGGAAAATCTGGGTCATTGTGGCAAAATGGAACGTGGAGGGACAGCAGTGTTATATGAGCATTCTCATGACTTAAATTGATGGTTTAACAGCAAACGATGTCATCTATGACTTTATGACTATATGTATGTATATCAAAGGGTGGTCTACATTAATTCAAGCAGTATTGGATATAAATCATATTGTATCTGTTTCCTCTGGTATTCCTCTATATTAGCCTGTCTACATATTTCTACTATATGGAGTTCTTCTGATTTAATTATGTACAAAACATTTATTTAAAGCTCATGAACATATACTATCATGGATCACAAACATACAAATAATAACAAAACAAAACAAAGGCGTATTTCATTGAGAAAATACAAAAAATATTACTGAACCAATGGAAGGATATGTTTCACACACTGCAGAGTGATGTTGCTGCCAAATGGTCACAGCTATGGGGCCTCAGCAGTCCACATTCTAAAGGCCTGGACTTGAACCAGCCACTCTAATGCCAAGCCAAATCCCTACACACTGAGCTACTGCCTCCACAAGTGGAAAGGGAAGAATGCAGCATAGTTGAAAAGCTGATGACTTCACTGACATACAGGATGTGTAGGGGCTTCCATAAACATCTATCTATCTATCTATCTATCTATCTATCTATCTATCTATCTATCTATCTATCTATCTATCTATCTATCTATCTATCTATCGTTCTCTGCATGTCATTTCCCTCTCTGTCCCTCCAAACTGTCCAATAAAGCAAAAATGCCAAAAAATAATCTTAAAAAAAAAGCTCAGTTCCCTGACACTGGGACTTGGCGGGTGACAGTTTGGTGTTGACCCAATTAAGGTTGACTTGATGAGAGTGACCGAGGAGAGGTAGCAGACGGGAAAGGGCTCGATTGAATCTTTAATGCAGTCAATCCAGAAACCAGGGAATAGACACGCTTTGATTAAAATTCCAAAGTGGGATTAGCCTTCACATTAAAATACTTTTCGATGCAATTTATTTCAATAATTAGCATGAAAGTGACCCTGAAAGGCCACTGGGACTGAGTGAACCACTAAAAGATTCTATGGCTTTCCTAGAAACTGAAGAAGGTCTTTCATTTATCTGGGGGCTGAAAATAAAATAAACACACACACACACACACACACACACACACACACACACACACACACACACACACACACACACACACACACACACACACACACACACACACACACACACACACACACACACACACACACACACACACACACACACACACACACACAGTTTCCATTAAGACTAGAAATCCCTCCCTGCAGGCAAGGATTAAGGAGAGGAAGACCTACTCTCAATTCTACTCCCTGAAGTTGACCTGAACTTTGAATGAATGTTTTTCCAACTCAAAAGACGTTGATGTACCGCCTGCGTTAACTTTTCAGAAGCGCCCGCTACATTCTTGCATTGAGACGGACCTCAGAAACATCTGCACAATACTGTAAGATGAAGAGTGGAGTCACTGCTAGGAGTGCAACACCTCAAAGCAGACCCTATGAACACGGGGACAGGGTCACATTCCTTCCATACATTCAAAGCTAAACATCTTCTTTACCTAGCAGGATATATAAGGGAAGCAAGTTCACACACAGGTGAAGTTCTAGTTGAAGTGGAAAAAGATGGTCTACATGAGTTAAAGCAGTATTGTATTATACTGTATATAAACCAATCATATTGTAACTCTTTCCTCTGGTTGTACTGTATGTGCCTATGTAGGTTTATTTATACATTTGTTTACATACCAGTTTACAGAGCCTAGGCTGTGTATTCGGACAGAATATGTTTTCAGCACACACACACACACACACACACACACACACACACACACACACACACACACACACACACACACACACACACACACACACACACACACACACACACACACACACACACACACACACACACACACACACACACACACACACACACAGTATAGACAGGTAGTAGATTGTGAGGAGATATTCACTGATTTTTACAAAAAGTGATTTGTCAACAGATATTCTCCAGAACTACCTAGTATGCCTTTCATTTTATTCTCCTCCACTGTACCATATTGGAGTGTTGCAGAAATCTCAGACAGACAGACAGACAGTCTCAAAACCTAGTCAACAAAACCAAAGCTATATACATGCACAGGTACCTGTTAAGGTTATGCTCCTAATTGTATAAAAAATGTAATATTCTTAACACTAATTATTGTCAGCCAAATGTTGAATGAAAGCCAAATACCTCTATTTTTCGTTCTTATTTCATGTATAAAAAAGAATTAAATTCAATATAAAAAATAAAAGCCATTAAAAATGACCAAAAAGCAACCAGCAAATATTCAGGTAGGGCCATCCATGCTATTGAATGAATTGTATTAATTAACTGTTGGATCCATACCAGACTAAGTTATCTCGACCCAACGAAGCAGAAGGCCAATAACACACACACACACACACACACACACACACACACACACACACACACACACACACACACACACACACACACACACACACACACACACACACACACACACACACACACACACACACACACACACACACACACACACACACACACACACACACACTTATTATTATTATTCATTCAGTATGACAGTGAACATTAGAATAAACCAGGGAGCTTTTCAAAGGAGGATCAACTCCATTGTCTCTCTATAACAATGGCTTGTATTCTATTCACACATTCATTTGTTTGGGGCCTTGCACTATCCAATAAGCACACAATGAAAAGCTTTCCCAGACTGAGACAATAACAGCAAAAGATTAATTGAATAATTCCTTTGTTGCATGTACACAGGCTCCGTTCTGTCACTCACTTTGACTAGCAGTTGGCTGGCTGGCTGTTGTGGTTGATTTCATAGCGGACATGTGTTCATGTTGTCGTGTATTGTGTTGAGAGATGATCATCACATTTATTCCACACACGTGAAGAGTTGCTCAAAGCATGACTGTGAGTGTGTGAGTGTGTGTGTGAGAGAAAGAAAGAAAGAGAGTGAGTGAGTGAGTGAGTGAGTGAGTGTGTGAGTGTGTGTGTAAGAGAAAGAAAGAGTGAGTGAGTGAGTGAGTGAGTGAGTGAGTGAGTGAGTGAGTGAGTGAGTGAGTGAGTGAGTGAGTGAGTGAGTGAGTGAGTGTGCAGACATGTATCTGATCTCTGACAGTGCAGTTATTGTGGACAGCACTATCCTATATAAACTTTGTCTTTATCTGTCCAACAGGTTCAAATCCAAATGCTCTTTAACACAAGCGTTGTTCAGTTCTGTATTCACCTCAGTTGCTCTGAAAGAGGAGGGTGCCCCCTAGTGGGTGAGTTAATAGTGCACATTGCACTATTAACAAGAGGATAGGGGCAGACCAGTAACCATGAGGTCTCTGGTTGGATCCCCGGCACCAGACAGGAGGGTGTTAGTAGTAAAACTAGTGGTGGCTGCTATTACATCTACGGTGCCCAACATCTCTACCATTGTGTCCTTGAGCAAGACACCAAACAGCTCCAGGGGCGCTGTACTATGGCTGACCCTGCGCTCTGACCCCCTCCAAAGTGTTCTAACTTGAGGGGGGATACGTGGAAAGACTAACTTCAATGTGCCTTGTGCAAATTGACTAAATAGACTAACGTAAGTGAACTCACCCAGCCAGCATTTCAAAGATGAGAATCCCCAGCGCCCACCAGTCGACCGCCCGGCCGTGGCCTTTGCTCTGGATGACTTCTGGAGCCAGGTACTCAGGAGTCCCACACAGAGTCCAGGTCCTGACACACACACACACACACAGAAAAACACTTTTAATTTATGAATATTATATTCCATTTCAATTATGTCTGTTCTACAAAAAATAATACGCCAATTCCTTGTACACACCTTAAAGGAATACTTCACCCATATAGAGGCATTCTATCATTATAAAATCGAACATTTTCCCATGTGTTATGTCACACACGGGAAAATGTAGGGTTAGACAGTGAGACCATAAAACACTCTTTCTGCCTTTTCTCAGGCTAGGATGAACCAATTTCTAAAATGTTTGCACATTTATACTACATAGGATCTCAGAGTTCAATACACCTTCATATTCCCACCGGTGAAGAAGGTCTTTAAGGATATTGTTTACGTAAAACACAGGTTGTTGAGTGAGTGGCTACTACGGTTTGAAAATGATAACCTTAAGTGTCAATACATGAAAGACTGTGTCTAGTTGCACAGATCTGCCCTGAGTCACCTGACCTAGCTGTGTCATATTTCATAACATTGAGAGGAAGTCACAGTGCTCACAGTAGGAGACTGTTACAACATACACAACAGCTTTATCCACATGTGTAAGATATAATAACATTATTCAAATTACATTTTACACAGGGCTTATATAACACCAAGCAGGTGAAAGAAAATAGACAATTCTCACTCCCATTTGTGTTTGTAATCAAAAGTGTGTTCTATTCTGAATGTGAAAAAAAACGTTGAGGATGTGGGCCGTCTGTGTGTGTGTGTGTGTGTGTGTGTGTACAGGGGTAATGAATCTAGAAGTGTCAGTCTGAATTGGCTGGAGCGACCGTGGGGGAGGAAAGTGTAGTGACAACCAAATGCAAGTATTGGACATTAAGTGACGGCCGCCTGGCAAAGTGTATAGACAATAACACGAAGTGTGAGTGAAGCAGATGATTGACTGAAACACACACACACACACACACACACACACACACACACACACACACACACACACACACACACACACACACACACACACACACACACACACACACACACACACACACACACACACACACACACACACACACACACACACACACACACACACACACACACACACACACACACACACAGTGTTGCCTGTGAAAAACCACTTGTCCTCTGTTGAAAAGCACTCGGCCCTGTTCCAGCCTTTTCATGGGCCCGTCACTGATATCACCTACGTAATAATAATGACCTCTTTGGGCCAGTTGCCATGGCCACGGTAATTTGTATGGAAACGATGTTGGACAGAGAGAGACAGAGAGAGAGAGAGAGAGAGAGAGAGACAGACAGACAGACAGACAGACAGACAGACAGACACAGACAGACAGACAGACAGACAGACAGACACCATCTGTCAACATTAAGGCTCTGGTTGAACAGCAGGGGACGCTGTGGCAGCACGAGGGAGAGGAGCAACGGCTGTGAAATGGGGCAGAGAGGGGAATGACATGCAGAGAACGACCCGGGCTGGATTCTAACCCGGGACTGCTGTGAAGAGGCCTCTGGGGTCATTTTTTTTTTTTAATTTTTTTTTCTTTGCTACAACTATTAAAAATTATCATAATTTGTAAAGAATTCCTGTGTATTTTTTAAATAAATGTTTTATGAAAGTGTAAAATGGTACAGGACAATGCCCTCCATTTCTATAAGTAAGTCACTGGCAACATCACAGAGTTATATCTACTGCATCCATCCGTTTCTTTCCCACAGTCTGGGGGGAAAATGTAATCTTACTGCGTTGTGTTTACATGTCTGCGCGGGTCAAGGCAGAGCCGGCATTATAGATATATAAAGCTGTGTCTCTTCTCGCGTATCTTTTCAATTCTCCTGAGGTCATTCGGGGACCTCGCTCTCTGTATATCTTATTCAGAATAAATACAATCACATTGTCCCTCACTGGCACTGCTAGGGCTTTCTAGGAGTTGGGAGGAGGGAGTTGGACACCCTAAAATTCCCACAAGAAAACATTAATTTTTTTGGGTGGGGGCGCTCTCTGTTGTAGTGGTTAGAACCCCCCCCCCCCCCCCCACAGAGGCTCAGTCCTCTTCACAGCAGACCCGGGTTAGAAGAATCCAGCCCGGGTCGTTCTCTGCATGTCATTCCCCTCTCTGTGCCATTTCATCTCTGTCTCTCCAAACTGTCTAATAAAGCGTGAAAAATGCTAACAAATAATTAAACAAAAACACTTTTAGATATTCATTTTACAAAGACAAAAGCACTAACTCTTCCTTCATTAAAACAATTAATCCATTCTCAAAATTCTCACCAATTTAATATTCTGCCCAACAATGAACCACAAATAATTAACCTATTACTTCGGTTCAAGTAAATCAAACAGACTGCTTAAACGTGTATAAATAACACATTGCTCCTATTGGATGACACCAAGTTTAAACTATATATAACTTGTTATTGGATCCCAAAAAGTAAAAACAAATTGCTTACATTGATTAAGAACACAAACAAAGTAGAGATTAAGTCTAACAGCTGAGCGATTTTTTTCAATCAGGCCTCTTAGGAAAAGACTGAAAATCAATATCCTCTTTGAAGTCCCTTTCTAAACGAAATGGTGTAAGATGATTTATTAACCGATTTTTATTACTCCTTTTATATCTCTTTCCTCGCTTATCCTCCATTCATTCTCAATTGGATTTCTTTCAGGTCACTTTAAAGTAGCTACGAGGAACTTTTAAATATTTCTGAAACAGTCCCATTTTTCCTCTGATGATCATAAATGACATGTTACAGCAAACAAGACCATCAGTGCAAAGAATTCTATTTTTATAAAGTTTTTCTTAATGCCTTTGTCATGGGTACGCTCACCCAGGAACAACAGCTGGCGTAGTAAAAACACTTCCGCTTTTATCCAAAGGGGGACGGAAGAATTAACACAAACTGAAAGTTCCCTAGCACATTTGACTACTTGATAAATACCTCTTCAATTGCAGCTGTCAAAATGCTTTTACATTGTGTGTATTACCTGTATTAAGCACTTTGAGCGAGAGAAAAGCGCTATATATAAATCAAATGTATTAGTATTACCTGTCTGATAGCTTCTTAGCAAAGCCAAAGTCTGTGAGTCTGATGTGTCCCTCACTGTCCAGCAGAATGTTCTCTGGTTTGAGGTCTCGGTATACGATCTCTTTGGAGTGCAGATACTCGATGGCACAGACGATCTCTGAGGTGTAGAAGAGTCCGGTGGAGTTACTGAAGCGCCCGCGGCTACGCAGATAGCTAAACAGCTCTCCGCCAGGCACGTAGTCCATCAACATGTACAGGAAACGCTCGTCATGGTGCGTCCAGAACCTGGTGAAAAACACTGTGTTACTATTTACACTTTATCTTAAGGTTTTTGTTTTTTTTATTTCTTCAAAAAGACACATACACACAATACCCTAGCCTGGTCCTACCAGACCATCCTACTTCATTTCATTTGTACAGAAGGTCTGGAATCGCTAAATTGACAAACTACAGGAGAAAATCCACAAATATACAGCGGACCAGACTGACTACTGAAGAAAATTGAGCGGAAGTAGGTAGGCGGGCGGTGCCAGGCTAGCAATACCTTACCTAACACTAAGAAGATTAAAAACAAACGGACACTAATATGTTAAAATGGTATAAAGATTTTAACTCTGGCTTTATTCAAAAATGTTTAAAGATGCAATTTTCCGCTCATCCAGGAGTGTACTTCAAAGGGCAAGGTTTGCATTTGATTGACTATGGATTCAAGTTGTCTTTTCTAAACAGTAGTAATAATGCTAGTTCTTCTTTCAAATGTTCCAGTCTGACTTTTAGGGATAGATTAATAACGCATACGCACACTGCACACACCCTACGATAACTTAAAAAAACAGAATGCTGATCGTCGCTTAAATTTTTTTCAACCGGTGTTTTGATTATTACTGACAGCACCTCCTTCTCATTTTGGACAGAGCCAGACCCTCTTTCTCCCTATGCTTCCCATATTTATTCTAAGTTAGGCTGACCACATCCTGAAAATGTTCCTATGCGCTATCCGTTCAAAATACAGAACAAAATGATGCTCTCAACTGTAGTATAAACCTGTATTTCTGAAAGGAATCAATGTTTTGAAATGCACAGGCAACCACTATATCCAGCTCTGGAAAAAATTAAGAGACCACTCCAAATGTTCAGTGTCTCTCGTTTTACTATTTATAGGCATATGTTTGAGTAAAATTAACATTTTGGTTTTATTCTATAAACTACTGACAACATTTACACAAAATACCCCCCAAATATATTGTCATTAAGAGGATTTCCATAAAGTAGTGTAGAGATGAAGATTGAAGAAGAATCCAGACTGGTCTCTTAATTTTTTCCAGAGCTGTATATATTACTTTTTTTTTTTTTTTTTTTTTTAGTTTATTTTTATCATCAGGCCAGCAGTGTGTTAAATGCCCAGTAGACTCACAATCTTATGAGGAAGGGGTGGTTGACCTCTGACAGCTATTTCTTAACATCGGCTTGAAAAGAAACGATTGCTGATCGTCCTTTCAACAATTGTATTGATTATTTTTTTTATTTTCAAAATGAGTATTTCTGTATTTCTAAAAGGAACCAATCAAATGCCCAGTCCACCCTCTGTTTGTACTTAGTATGCGTCAGACTCACAGTCTTATGAGGAAGGGGTGGTTGACCTCTGACAGCACTTCCTTCTCGTTGTGGACGTGTGTCTCCTGCTTGAGGCGGATGACGTCAGTGATCTTCATCTGCTTCAGAGCGAAGAACGACCGGCTCTTCTGGTCCCTCACTAGGAACACACGGCCAAAAGTACCCGTGCCTTAAGACAGGGAGACGGGCAAGGTTATTTATATAGTCAGAATGCATACACAAGGCCATTCAAACTGCTTTACAAGGGCATACAAATACATCAAGATTAGACGTTAGAAATTGCATTCAATAGATAGATAGATGGATGGATGGATGGATGGATGGATGGATAGATAGATGGATAGATTTGCAATAAGATAAATAAAAACTGATAATGCAAATTGTTAAAAATGTAAAACATTGCATTATTATACGATAAATAATAAGCAAATAAAATAAAGAGGATATTACAGGTTAAAAGGGAAACAGAGGGGAGGGTTAACAACCGTAACAACACGGGACACAGGAGAAATAGACCGAGACAAACAACTGCTTATGTTGCTTATGTGTTGTTCATTACTTATTTATGGACAATAAATATTGAGCGATATCCATATATCAATATCAGAGAAGATTCCCATGCAAATGACTCAATCAGAGGTTGCTGATAGATGGATAGAGATTGAAATAGAGATAGATAGATAGATAGATAGATAGATAGATAGATAGATAGATAGATAGATAGATAGATAGATAGATAGATAGATAGATAGATAGATAGATAGATAGATAGATAGATAGATAGATAGATAGATAGATAGATAGCATACATAAAGTTATAGGTAGTATCTAAATACATAAATCCGAATTCTATAAGCATATATTTCATCTACCAAAAAAAATATTATTTGGACCGCTGTCTGGTCTGGTTTGAGTTTCTGCTTATTAGAAGGTAGAAGCAGAGGTGCGAATGTCTAGAAAAAATGCAGAAAATATACAGTAATGTTCGGCATTACAACAATGTCTCAACACTGTTATTGCAGAGTTCATAGCCTTTACACGGGCTGATAGACGGGTATTTTTGATGTTTTCACCCACCCTCCTTGTGTAGTATAGCCTCCTTTATAAATACCTCTGACTGAGTGACGTAAGTGCAATGTCAGGCAAAAGGTAATCTACGCTATTAAACAAACATGATTTTGACATCTTGGCTTGCCAGCTGTCATTAAGAGTGGCACACCTTGGCACACCTGTCCTGCATACAAGACTTTCACTTTAATAATTGTCATTTTACAAACAGTAGTGGGGAGCCGTCTATGGGTAATTTGTCGTTTTAATTTCAAGTTTATGCAAAAGTTTCGTTGTCACTTCCTAATTGAAGATAAGGTTCTATAGAACAATTTTGATTAGTGTCACTGTCAAGAAACCAGACCAAGTCTTTTTTTTTTTTTTTTTTTTTTTAAATTTAAGCCAAAAAATCAAGCCAAACTGTTCTATAGACCTTTACCTTTAAATTTAAATTGAGAATGAAAGTAACTGGAAGCGCTGAAAAGTAAAAGTCCTACTAACTAAATATAGGGGATCCCTATGTCAATATTATGTAAAAACTAAAATGAGTTGATATATTGGTGATTTTTGTTCGCTTGCGCTTGGATATTGGCCTCTGCTTCAGTATCAGGTTGTGATGAGTTGATGGCAGGTTGTTATTGTTGGTGCATGTTAGAGAGCAGTCTTCCAGTAGGCTGAGTGCCTGCAGGGCCCCACAGCCAATGTTTAGTTTCAGTTTTGTCTGGTTCTTTCTTATAAGACTCCTAGCTTTGCCTTTGACATGTAACTTGTGTGAACATGTCAGTGATACTCAATTAAGAATCTTTTTATCACATATGATCAGTAAACAACTTCTTTATTTTCGTTTCAGTTTTACTTTTAAAAAGGTATTTACTGTAAGGCTTCAATTCATTTACAGTAAATTGTGTTGTCAAGGTGTTGTACTGAGATTCTTAAATGATCAAGTTTGTCTCTCAACAGCAGAAAAACTGTTGTGGACAGGAGAGTGTTATGGTGAGGCATTGGAGTGGGCAGTTAACAGTTGGAAATCCTTATATGGTTAGTATACAGTCCTCTAGAGTAGGTCTAGGCGATTTGACCCTAAAATCAGTATCACGATTAATTGGACATTTTAACACCGATTAAGATTAATGAACGGTTATCTAGTTTAAATATTGCCATAACTAGAATCTATAGTAAAAACATGTTTTAAATGTCAATTTCATATTAAAAAATGTCAATAAATCACTGCTGATTAAGAGTAAAATAAAGGGGCTTGGACAGGGCCCACATCAAAATGATTGACATGCAAGTTTAAGTCGATAACAAGGTCTGAATGTTGGTTTTGATTAATTTTCGATTAATCTTCCAGCCCTACTCCATAGAATACAAGTGGCCTGATATCCCCCTGAGCTCTGTGTTGTTGTTGATACATTTGGCATTTCGTCTGACAGTGATGAGCAGTGAGGGAGATAATAAATGGCTGATGACAGTATGTGATAGAGTCAGTCACTCACTCACTGCTGCAACGTCCTAATGAAATGCTGGCTGTCTCGTTCTGATGACATAATATCAACAATGAACCCTTGTCTCAGAGCTTTTGGTGTCGCCGTAGCAACAGAGAAACAGTCCCTGTCAGGTAGACCTCTCGTTTCTACACTAAATGTCAAATTTTTCAAGCAATGAAAGAAAAACAGCGCATTGGCAATGGCAAATATATACATTGTGTGAACTGAAACTGAGAAATATTTCCGGAGTTCCAATCCCCATGCTTCCACACAGATTAGTATGCCAGAAAAAGGTTTAGGAATTGTTTTAAAACATGCAAGTGCAGTATCAAAAAATACCCTAATACATCCAATTGCATTTTGCAGTTGGCTAAAACACTTTTAAAGCAGATGGTGGTACAGCCTCCACACACACACACACACACACACACACACACACACACACACACACACACACACACACACACACACACACACACACACACACACACACACACACACACACACACACACACACACACACACACACACACACACACACACACACACACACACACAGTCAGTGGGCAGAACACTGGCAGGGTAAGGCTCTGTGGTGGGATGGTTTCATAACTGAACTACGAGCAGGACACTTGACTGTGTGGAAATGTGATGACTTCACATTAAACCAGCTCAGTCTGGCGCAGAACTAAAAATAGGAAATCAAAAGAGTACATGTTCTTTTGTTAGTATATTTTGTAACAGGCAGTTTGAAAAGCTAGCTCAACATTTACACCCCCAACACCTCAAAACATACTGATGATTAAAATAAGACAAGGTCCTCTTTAGGCATTTAATACAATAACATGAGACAGACACCATGCAATACAAGTTAGAATAACCAACAGGGATACATTTATAACTCATAGTGTCGCACATGGCTGTTCTACAAGAAGAAAACCCAAGTTAAAGGAACAGCCGTTGCTTTATGAAGATAATATATAGTTTGAGCTGTCAGGTATCTAGCCCCTAACACTGCTGCTCTGCATAGCAACGTGCCCATCGGTGTAACATTTCACCTGCTAAACAAACCCCTCGCTGCACAAGGCTGCATTGTTACAGGGCCTCAACACTAAGGGGGTTGGAGAAAAACATGATAGGCTATTCTCACTAAGAGATGGTGAATCATAGGGCTGCTTCTGTGTCACATTCTCAAGTAGGGTTAGTGATCTATCTATCTATCTATCTATCTATCTATCTATCTATCTATCTATCCTGCTTTTCTGGGCTTTGGAAAACAAATGGGCTAAATGCAGCTTTTGAAATTCCTATTGTACAGAATGGGTATAACTTTCATAAGACAGAAAAACACATTCACACAATAAAACGCTACATTTCATATTGGGAAATTGGGATGTGTTATGAATTAAAATTTGCTGTGACAGGACAGCAGTTGGTGTTGGTGCTTTCAAGTGATATTCTGCGGGTCACACAGGGCTAGTAGGACCACAGCATGTGAAATAAATAGAATGCCGGCCAGAGAGAGTTAACTCATGATTTTAAATTGCATTGACAATAAACGAACAGCAGGCAGATAACGAGCTTTAGCTGATTTGTTTTAAGGCAGCAAATCCTTCTCATCAGACAAAATGGCTTGGAAAATTAGATTTTTATGCACTAGGAGCTTCATCCCAATAGCACACCATGAATTCCTAAGAGTATTTGGGTCTGGGCCTTGTAGCCTAATGCATATTACTGAGCTGCATATTTTACATTTGTGTGCATGAAGAGCTAGTCATATGTGTTTGTCCAAACCTACATGTAATCTCTAAATAAACAGGCTTTTCCCCGACTAAACTAGTTAGAAACTTGTAAAAAAGGAAACAAACAAAATGTGTGACTCTGAGGACATCACTGAAATACAGCAAAAGTTTGTTACATACTCCGCAAGAAGAAAGACTAAAGTTCTCGGTGACAGAGCTGAAAGAAGAAAGAAAATTACGTCATTTTCTTCTCGCAGCTCTTGTTCAGCTGTTCTCTCAGCTTGTTCTCGACACATCGTCCGGGTCGAACTTTCTTCTCGCAGCTTGTCCGAGAACTATTGTGATTGGTCAGTCTGAAGACAATGAGGAAAATCAGCTGGCGCTACTATGGTAACAGCGCATGACGTGTGCCGCGGTGAGGAGTTCGGCACTTGAGTTCTTGTGAAGTATGAAATGACAAACCAGGAAGAAGTTCTCGCAGCTCTGTCAGCGAGACCGTTGTTCTTTCTTCTCGCGGAGTATGTAACAGGCTTAAATGAAAAGGCTGGTAATTCAGCTTCAAGTCTATATTTAGTTCTCTTCAGTAAGAACAAAGAGTCAAACTTACAATGACGTCCATAAAAGACCAATCATGTAATTATGACCAAATTATACTGAAAGTCAGTTTTTCTCTGAAACAATTATAAAATAAGAGTAGAGCTGTGCCGCCGAGAGGCTTATTTCGACTTCTCTATTCACTAATAAGCTGGTGCCATGACGACCAGTAATACACAGGCTTTTACTGGCTGCCACCTGTCCCTTCAAGGTGCACTATGTAACTTTGTCAGAGAAGTGAACATTTTATAAGGTATATTCTCATAACTGAATAAGCAAATTTTTCTCGCAGGAAAATTGGATCCCTGGAACACTGTTTGAAGTTAGAAAGCTTCCTGAAAAGTTACTGTTTCACTGTTGTTGTTGTTTATAGCAGCAGGGCCCACAGTTTGGTTTACGAGCATATCCATGTCAGATACTCCCATGAAACTGCATAGATCATCTTTAAATAAAGCCACGTGTCTGTGGTCTTGTCTTCCTTTTTTTTTGGTGTTTATATAATTGTTAATTTCACTATTGAAGAGTCACAATCAATCAATCAATCAATATCCTTTATTTAACCAAGTAAAAAATTCATTGAGATTAAAATCTCTTTTTCAAGAATGACCTGGTCAAGAAGGCAGCACCATGAAAATATAAGCACAGTCAACCACAATTCTCATATACAGCTCCGGAAAAAATTTAATTAAATCTTAATCCCTACATAATTTAATGAAAAAAAAATTATTGGAGTTTGGTGGAAATGGTGTCAGTATAGAATTAAACCAAAATGTTCATTCTACTCAAACATATGCCTATAAATATTAAAACAAGAGACAATGAACATTTGGAGTGGTCTCATAATTTTTTCCAGAGCTGTATATAAAAATGTAAATGAGTACAGTTAAAAATTAAATAAATAAATCGGAACAGAACAAATGAATAATCGAAAAAGAGCTTTACAAACAATTGCATTGACCTTGCATTGCATAAGAGGCGTTACCTGGCCTGTAACCTTGCGTGCTCCCATGTGGGTGTGTCTGTGTCTGTGGGCCTGTCCTACAGTGATGAATCACTTCCTAAAGGGCAGGTTTGAGCCTGAACATAAAGCTTTCTCTGAACACTGTGTGACTAACTGTCCAGTATACACTCACTGTCTCTGACTCATGGAATGTGTTTATGTTGCGTCATTGTCTTCAAGGGAATCTGGCAAACAGCTGATCCATCAAGAATCAGGGTTTGGATTTATATATACTGCTGCAGGCTCTGGGTGTTGCTATTTGGAGTCTAAATTACTTTGCTGACTTGCACAAAGAACTATCCCTGCGTTCCAATACCCATACTTCCCTACTATTTAGTATGCCAGAAAAAGATTAAGGATGTCCCAATACATGCACGTCAATTGTAGTATGCTGAAAATACATAAATGCCCCACTAACTCCAATAGCAATTTGGAGTATTCGTCTTTATTCTTGGGATTTCTAGACATAATGAATAACAAAACTTCCTTATCTCTTTTTTTTCTCTCTCCTGTGGCCCTAAAACTCTTCTGTACTTTAGTATGTAGTGTAGTAAAAAGAAAAAGTATGAGATTTGGAACGCAGGGTGTGTTTTTAAAGGTGCACTATGCAGTTTCAGGGGAGGGGGGTTTATTTACATTTCCACAGCCTGCAGTTGTTTAAAGAACATGGCATTCTTAGTGATGAATAATTATATAATTATAAATCAAAACTAAATTATTTTGAGACAACTTGAACCAAACGTAAGACTAGGATATGATTGTGAACCAAACTGTGGGCCCTGCTGCTGTAAACAACAATGGTGAAACAGTACACTTTCCGGCAAACACACAATACATACTCTGAGTCACTGTACAGTAATAGTATGTCTCCCTTTTTGCCCTGCAGTATTTTGATACTAGAACAGGACGGGCCGTTTTCAACACATAACAACATATTTGGTACGATTATAATAAACAGATTGTGTGTGTGACCAACCTCAGCCAGAAGCAGTGTTAACTTTTTACAAACAAAATGAACATAAAGCACAATCAGAGATTAGTTATAAAGTGGGTTAGCTCTGATATTGATAAAGTGCTAAGATGCTGATACGAGACAATCAGTTGAGATTCAAGCTAATGTGCATCAATGATGACTGGTATAGGCACACACACACACACACACACACACACACACACACACACACACACACACACACACACACACACACACACACACACACACACACACACACACACACACACACACACACACACACACACACACACACACACACAATGAGCTGTCACATTATGTCTGTACATGACAATGTGTCCGGGTGATTGGTTATCATACCCCTTAACATTTTGAGTTAGGGGCGCCAGTGCAACTAGTAAAACAAGTTTGTCTGGTGCCCTGGTATTGATCTTTGAAAGGGTGGACTTGCATTATTATGCCAGTATCATTATATTAGTTGAAAATGGTCTTAAAACGGCAATATTATCGCTTATTGCAATAATTTTTGAGGCAATTAATCGCCCAGCAAAATTTGTTATCGTGACAGGCCTAATCATACTGTCAACAAACTCTTTGTTATGGATATGGAATTTCAAGAAAGTCAGGAAAACCAAAGTAAAACAGTTTTTAAATAATGACAGTAAATCAATGGATGAATTGGTTGGACTTTAGGGCAGTTCTCAGTCACTATCATGATGTTTTATAGATCGGATGATGGATGGAGCGATATGTCATCCATCCCTAAAAGGAAATTGTATCATATTCTACTTATTCTAATTCAGAAATGATTGAAAGATTACTTGAAAGTGAGCGAACACAATCACACCATGTTAGGCTACATTTGATCATTTTTAAACACTCAAAGACAATGTAAATGCAACAAGGAAGGAGCCAATCTACTGATGAATCTATAATGCACATTATCACTACAATGCATAATATTGTACTGTTATTTTACACAATGCACTATCACTACTCAATTCATGTGTGTGACAGTGACGTGTTCTTAAGTTCAACTCACCAACTGTAGCAATGGTGTCCAGGTCATCTAGGGAATATATCCGGTTGTTTGGTGATGGTTCCCCACCGGAACAGCTGCCGTTGCTTTTACTTTCTTTCAAGGAGTTGGACTCACTGTGGACCTTTGCTTTGGAGGACGCCATGTTTTGTATATATATATATATATTTGGGACGAGTATTGACTATTTGGGTTTATGAATACTATTAATATCCAGTGGGTCACGTGCAGCAGAGTTCATACCATACATTTCTGGACGGAGGATTACTATCGTCAGTCCATCTTCTTTGTCTAGCTTTGACAGTGCGGGTCGTTCTCGAGTAGCTTTGTGGGAAGAAAACGAATGATAAAAGTACAAAAAAAAGGCTATATTTACAAGTTCCCTTCACTAACAGAAATTAGGGAATTATACCGACTTGAGTAAGACAGGTGCACTCACAGGACTAGCAGTATTAGCGTCTCCGGTTAGCGTCTCCGGTTAGCAGCAACAGCCCACAGTGAGCTAATAATAATAATAGGAGATGCACCGGAACAGTTGAGGTAGCCGTTGGGACAAGAAAAACCCCCGAGAAAAATGTCTGTTTGTCCACGACGTAGAACGGGAATTTAAAAACCGTATTAACCCGATGAAACCGACGGCTATTCTGACTCAAATGTTGCTAGTTGGCCCCATTATGTACTCAGTCACACAACAACAGAACCTCACCCAGCAGTGTCCACATCAACCAGGAAGAGCTACCCTATCCACTGTCCAAACGATCTCCGGTCACCACTTTCAAAATAAAACATATTACAGCCAGCATTGCGCCATTTAACTGAGTAAAAAGCTAATGTTTCTAATGTGATGCCGTTATTTTCTGAAAAATTAATATGTTAAACACGTAAAACAATGAATACTGAAGTAAGAGAATGGGCCATTAGTTTCAAAAAATTAAATGTTTTGGGGTAAATTTGTTCCACTTCTGGTATTTTCTACGTGACTGTTTTTAACTTGACACGGCCGGCAGACAGGAGCTGCGTGTTGACAAAATGCAACCAATGAAAACGAAGCCATCCCGGTACATGAACCAATCATAATTGAGGAAGGGTGTGGCGATAGAGACCGGTATGATGAACGACCATGATCCAATACAAACCAATAAAAGGCTATAGTCAGTGAAATTAACAAGGTTAATAATATAAAATATATCAATAATACATTTTATATTCAATACTATTTTTATCCAGAAGATAGGCTAGGCTACTTTATTGAACTGAAAGTTACTCTTAAAGAAAATTCCATATGATTAATTTAGTATTTTTAGATAAAATTAGTGATTTTGATACAGACAATTTCTTGCCCTTTCCATCCACTAAAGTTGTTAAAGCCAAATATGCCAAACGTGTTGGCCTATAGACATTTTTCTTCTTTTATGCATTTGTTGACTCTTTGAAGTTGAACCTCGACACAGTTCAAATCCATCATCTTAGCCCACATGGTCCATGTCAAATTATCTAAAACATTCCCATGAAGATTGGAAACACGTTCACGCTCTACCATGTGATCCAGTAACCTCATATAACTTATCTCTAGGTCAGAATATTCATTATAACATGTATAACACATTATAACACTTTTTTTTTTTTGCTTTTCAATACTCATGTGAGTGTAAGTCTATTTTAAATAGCCTATAGGTTTAGGTTATGTAGGCTAATTATATACTTGGATACAGGGTTAAAATAGTCAGTAGGCAAAAGAGGAAACTCAAGACAGACCTATAAATACACCATACTGAGTCAGCAGCCGTCAGCACTCACTACATGTCTACAGTCAGACTTGGCCGAAGTGTGTGTGACATACATTTAAATATGGCTTGACATGTACAGCTCTGCTTGTTTGAAAGTCTTGTCAGTCTGTCTGTCTGTCTGTCTATGTCTGTCTGTCTGTGTGTCTGTCTGTCTGTCTGTCTGTCTGTCTGTCTGTCTGTCCTTTAGTGTGACATTAGCCTCTTCTGGACTAAATAAACCAACACTATTCCTCATCTTAAAAGCTATTTAAAAAGCTTAGAATGTTTGTCAGAAGAAGCACATTCATTTGAATCTACCACACAATTCAGATTTATCCTAAATTTGCATATTCAGTTATTTCGTTCGTTTTTAAGTTGTGTGAGTGAGTGTGACCTCCATTAGCAATGCAAAGCAGAGCAGAGCTGCTATTAGCATTCATGACGCTAGCTGTTTTTTTGACTGTCTGTCTGGCTGCATGAATAGAATAAAGATAGGTTTGATTTAGTCAGAGGTGGCTTAACATTTGCACTGTGCGCTCTCGAAGCAGCGAAACTATTTGGCACTCTGCTATGATCACTGCAGCCCCCCTCTGAAGCAGTCTGTGTGTGCCAAAGGAAAGGAGAAATGCTTTTATAGTGTGGTGCCTGCCTGGACACTCAGTCATTTCAAGTTTCATTTTAACATTTAACTTGAAGGTAAGGGTCTTTAGAACAATTTTGGTGTCAAGAAACACAACCAAGAAACACAACCAAATATTTTATTTTATTTGATTGCCTATCTTCCAAAATGGCCACAATCGAAAACATATATTTGTGAAGGTTTAAATTCAGGTTAAAAAAAAATGTTGGTCTGGTTTCTAGACAGTCGAACTTAAATTGTTCTATAGACCATTACCTTCAATTTAGAAGTGAATTCAAATCATCAACTTGAAATTAAAACGACAATTACCCATAGTTGGCCCCCACTTTTAGGAGGGTTTCAGTGTTAGAGATAAGGTTTGGTGGAGTGTATCTATTTCACCTGATGTGCTAGGAAGACTTATCTTGACGAGAAAGACTTAAATTAATTATGTTAACAAAGTGTTTCAGTGATATCAGATAACCATGATCTTGGTTTATTAAAATGACTCTGTTAGAAAAATAACTCTAATTTGTATGATATTATGCCCCCCCCCCCCTCCCCCATTAATATGCATTTACTCTGGGAGGGTGAGGAAAGGAGAGATTTTTTTTTTTTTTCAAACTTTGGCAGTCCGTAGGCACACCGTGGACCCATAGTTATGTTCCAACACATTTAAAAAGTGCGTTTTGCATAATATGTGACCTTTAAACAATTTGTATATTCTTCACATTTGACTTTAATAAATGTTTCACTTCAGTCTCGGTTTGGAAGGGAGCAATACAACTAACCTGATTCTCCCATAGATAGCAACATTTCTGAGGCCTGATAACGCAAAGGCCTTTTCGGGCCAAGCAAGACTGGGGAGTTTAACCCAGTCACTAAAGGTCAGCAGAGGACGTCGGGAGAGAGAGGGGGATGTTTCCAAACACACATGGCAACAATAAATTGCCACTTTGTTTAGAGATAATAAAACCCCTTGCTGTCGAGAAGGGGTTTCACTTTTTGACTTGTTCCTGTCCCTGAAGGCTGCATAACCTGTTCTGTGATATCACTTCATTAAACATCCTCTAAGAACTTGGAAACTTCTCTCCAGTCATCCTTTATTTTTGACTTCCATATTTCCGAATAAACGAACACGTAATTTAACATCCTGTTAAATTCAGGGATCGCAACACTTGTTTGTTATGACACTTTATTAATTTGAACTTTTTGGAATAAAAATTTATTCTTTAAAGGAGTTGAAATCATGGGCTATTGACTACAATGTTTTCTGTTCAAGCCCCCCCCCCCCCCCTCCTTTAAAGCTGGAGTCAGCGGTTCTGTAGAACGCTTGTTGTCAAAATCCCTTTTTGTCAAAATCCGTGAATATCTCCTCACGATCGGCTACCTGTCCATATTGTGTGTGCAGTGTGCACTGAAAAAAAATACAGTCTTAATACACAGCCCAGGCTCTGTAAACAGGCATATTGCTAGCTACGGCGAGCCCCCTTTGTTTACATAACCTTTGTTTACATACCAGTGTACAGAGCCAAGTCCACATACCTGATGATAATTTAAATCATAGATTCTGAAGCTACTGATGTGCTAAAAGTGTTGAAGTACTGAGAGACAGTCAGATAAAAACCAATATATCCTGGACTACTTTTATATAATACATGTTTGTCTGTGTGTCCTTCCTCTTGAATAACTTGTTGTGAAAGGTCTCAGTGATCTGTATGATTATGTTAGAGTGAATTAGATTAATACCTGCTCTTTGCAAATGACCGTTTCACAAGTTATTATTAGTACATTTAGTTCATCATAACAAACTAAAGATGAATTCGTTTTTATGAATGCTTACTCACTGTTACACTTCCAACAGATAATTATATTAATTAAATGTTTTTTCATCCTTGCATGACTTTACTGAGGGCGCACAGTGCTAGTTATTCAGCGTCAAGTGGTGGCGGAGTGCTTAATTAATGTTCATAGCCTTCTCCTATATGCATGAGTGTGAAACAGAATTACATTTAAATGTGTAATGCCAGCGGTGGGGTATAAAGTCGAGTAAAGCAAATCTAAGCAAAACTAAAATAGCTTTCCAAATCGCATACTACTTTTTTGTAGGCATATGGATGTTTTTAAGCATACTTAATCTGATCACAAGAATTGGGACATCCTAAATTTTTTTCTACCATACTAAATAGCATGGTAAAATAGCCTACTGCCTAGGGGGTGAGTATGAATGAACAATACATTATATTTCTAAATGATATCAATGGTATTCTGCAGTCTGTGCATGAAAGTGATTATATCAATTATAGATATGCACGCACCTTCCTCAGTCTAGCCTTAATACAATGCAATATTTAACCAGTCCACTCTCTCCACCTCTCTGCCAAGGCTACTCAGCTCCGACCATTCAAATTCAAAATGTTAATTTGGCTTTGTGATCACAGCAGGGTGTAGTCTGAAAACTGCAGAAAGGCCTTACACATCTCACGCAAGAGTACAAGTTTCTGAGTGAATGCTGATTCCAACATGAGCATTATAACATTTAGCTTTGCCCATAGCATGCATCTCCTGGGTCACGCAACAAAATCGTGCTGGAAACACAAAAAAAAACATTTCTCAAGAGGCAGACATCTTGTTGGCAGATCGATTGGGTCGTTTAACTGAACACGGGGCGCTGTGTTCTAGCTCAAAGCTTTCTTCTTTACACTAAATTAATTAACTGGATTTAAAATGCACCTTAAGCCCTACGTAGAATGTATACGTAGCACTGTGTATGATACTAAATATTACGCAGAGTAAAAGGTAGGTGTAAAGTCCTGGGTAGTTTCCAAGGTGACAATAGAAAGGTGGATAAACTGCACCAGATTTGGGGATTAGCGCATCTAATAAAGCCTACAGGATCAGCAGGCTTTAAGGCATGTAATAATAATGAAAGACCGCAATAGTCCCTGTGTGTTTATATATGGAGGAACCTATTCACCTGCATAGCTTCTTAAAGGAACAAAATGTGACAGCTGTCCAACTTGCTGTGTGTGTGTGTGTGTGTGTGTGTGTGTGTGTGTGTGTGTGTGTGTGTGTGTGTGTGTGTGTGTGTGTGTGTGTGTGTGTGTGTGTGTGTGTGTGTGTGTGTGTGTGGCAAACTGCTCTGTGCTCGTCTATATACACAATTAACCGAAATCACATCTACAACAGCGTCACTTTATAACTTCCTATGAATAGCAATAACAATTTTCAACTGCGAATGAGACGGATCGTGCTGCATGATATCAGTGTTATTTCAAAAGCACACAGGTGTAATATTCACTGTTATTACTTGAATTGGACAAACTGCGCTTCATGTCAATACACAGTACGGCAGAGATCTCAGTGCAATAGTAGAGCTGACAGACTGACAGAGCCTGGGGCGAGCAATTCTCATTATCCATCTGCCTCAATGTGCCCCGAAAAAAACAACATTTTCTATCACGCGTTCCCATTACCACAACAATAAGAGAGATACTGTAGTAGATATGCAATCTATTGGCTGCATCAAATCAGTCCCTATTTTCCAAAATCTGGTTCCAGTTATAATACAGAAGCAATTTAGGATTATGATAATAATGATGACAATGTTTTTGTGCATTAACAGTCTGTTGGACATTTTTGTGATGCTGAATTCTGATACAATACATTCAAAGGGACCTTGAGAGTTTTTTTCATACTGTATAAATATGTTTGTTTTATAGGCATGGGAAAATAACTGGCTCCAAGGTATCCCGCGGTTTGAAAATCACTATTATTTATCGTCATACGGTTCTAAGGTGTTGGTGTTTAAGGTTATATACTCTACTTATAATGGATATTTTGGCTCATTGGCCAATTGGGGAAAGAATGCTCTAAAACGGAAAAAGGTATTCATGTCTGTTTATACACAGTTGCATTCATATTAAACTTTGATTCTTCCCTGAAACAAAATTATTGTATCAGTCTATTAGAGTGAACATGGTACAACAAATCAGCCTGCAGTGTGCCAATCATCTTCATATTGTATGTTTTGCAAATTTATTCTGTATATACCATGACACATTTCTACGTCTGCCTTCTTCTCTAACTCTAGATGAAACTGCTTTTGTTTGTGAACATCTAGCCAGCGTTTGTTGTGTTGCCGACAATTGGAAAACTTAAATTTCCTGCAATTTGGCAACCGGGAAGAGTTGTTCGGCAATCAGACAAAACCATTTGGCCTCTAACACTTTTTGCTAAGCCTTTCTGACTGTGGTACACACACATACACACACATACACACACACGCGCACGCACGCACGCACGCACGCACGCACGCACGCACGCACGCACGCACGCACGCACGCACGCACGCACGCACGCACGCACGCACGCACGCACACACACACACACACACACACACACACACACACACACACACACACACACACACACACACACACACACACACACACACACACACACACAAACATTTGAGAGAGCAGCAACAACAGTTATTGTGGAATTTGTTTTGTCATGGTAGCAGACACCAAAAGGACACCGTTAGTACATTGTGTGCTGTGATTCATTCTTGGCATTTATTCTTCATTCTGCAATGAAGTCACTGAGTTATTTTCCCTTTTAATTTTGAAACAAAATAAATTATTAACTTTACCTGCCCGCTCAACACTCCATAGAGCACAATGGGATTTTAATTAAATAATTGTAGCTTGCAGTGAGTGCACCTGTGTGGCAGCATCTGTATTCTGTCATTTATTCAGGTTGTTCCCTTCTATATGCCACCTGTGTGTAATTTGGGGTTTAATTTGATTAACAAATATCTGTTTTCTTGTCTGGGTTGAAAAATTGTGAAATTGTGTAAACTGTAAAAATCCAGAAAATCGCTTCTATTTGTACTAAGCCAAAATTACCTGTGTTCACTACACCTATTATCGTTAGATGCCATCTTAAGTAACTAGCTTTTTGTCCTTGAAGGCCACCATAGCTTATACAATATGTGTTCTCAGGAGGGTTGTGTAGTATCCATTGTTTGATACATTTTCCCAAGAAACACAACATTTTTACAAGATGACATTGAACGCATCGTGATGAAGTTACCTTTGTCAAAAAATACTTTTTACTAAACAGCGCTTGAACACATCACAATGTTACTCAATACAACCTACGTTCCAAACAAAGGAAAACGCTGCATGTCATTCACTTGTGAAGTATTTGAAGCTACATTCTTCTTAGCTGGTTTTCCCTTGAAAGCCAAAATGTCGACAAACTGCAGCAGTTGCATTTTTTGGGGGGGACCAACTGGTTTGCGTTGGGCATATTTTCTTTCTAATGATCCTTTCTGAGAAGATGTCATGTGACGCATAGCTAGTATGAGCGCTTCGTCTAAATAGCTTTGTAAATCTGGTGTTAATACACAGCCTAGGCTCTGTGAATGGGAATGTTGCGAGTTACAGTGATACCTTTTGTTGTTTACATACCAGTTTACAGAGCCTAGGCTGGGCATTAACACTGGATTTTTTTTCAGCACGCATACAGTACTGACAGGTAGCGGATTGTAAGGAGATATTCACTGATTGACAGAAAGTGGTTTTGACAACAACATTCTCCAGAATCACTGACTGCAAAGATATAAAAATGCTTTTTTTTAAAACTGTATAACCATCCAACCTCATCGTCCTCAGCATGGCTATACTCTGCTGTATTTTACGGCACTCTAGCTCCACACAATACGACCTCTCTATGTCCTTTCTGAGGGGCAATTTGAGTTGGCCTATATCTTGACAAGAAGCACTTGGTGGCTGTGGCGCAGAGTGGCCATTGTTTCAGTAGCACAGTAATCTTCTGGCCATCTGTCGGCTTCTGAAGGAGAGATAGGGTCTGACGCCAAACCCCTGATGTTTAATAAGCAGCGCCGCTCAGAGCCTATAGAGTCAACTGTCCTGTCTGCTCTCAAACTGCTTCACATTTTTCATTTTCATTTAACCTTTATTTATACTCCAGAGATCAATTGAGGAGTGAGGGACCCTCATTTTGAATGATGTCGAGTCAAATAAATGCAAAGCAAAAACAACAACACAAACCCAATGCGAATACAATACCCAACAAGCTGATAGAGAGACAAAAACCATTGAAACATTTAGACAGCGATGTAGAATGGCTGCAATTAAAATGAAATGGGTGAAAGTACAATATAGCCTATAATTAAAACAGTTACAGGTAGAGTTTGGCGGATTTAAGAATGGCTCTTGGGCCAGATGTGATCTTCAAACCCAGAAGGAAAAGGTAGAAAGACATGTAAAAATATACAGTTCAAAAACTGCCTTAGAAATATAGATATAAAAGAGTCCCCTTTCATAGAAAATACACATAACAATTTGGCATAATCAAATGACATATAAAAACACATAGGGTGCAATGTCTGCTCTGAAACGGCCCCGAATGGCTGAGGGGCCATGCGTGGTTTTCAGAGCGTGTTTGCTATCCGACCACCTCTCCAGACCAATGCTCAGATAAGAGCAGAAGTGTTTGATGGGAAAGACGCTCTCAATTCCTTTATCAACATCCAACAGAAGGGCTTTTCTTTATATTTATATATTATTCCGTTACGGCCCTTAACTGATAAGGTGTGGAGTGAAGTGGAATAGACATATTGTGCAGCCACCGCAGTTTGCAAAGATAACATGAAGCCGAACCACAAAAGGTCATATGGGCAAGATTCAAGATTCAAGATGGTTTATTTGTCATATGCACATTAACAATTCCAGCAGCAAGTCATTGGCAATGAAATTCTGAAGTCCCAGGCTCCTCTCAACAATGCGATAAAGAAGAAGAAAATGTATAATGGCATGGTGGAGCGTGCTGAATGAGTCTTCTGTTTAGGTTGCTCAATGAAAACGTCCAATGTTTAATTCTAAAGCTTTATCAGAAAAATGTCCTGTGAAAAACATGTACCCAAGACAAATAGCCAAGTTACAGCAATGTGGTTAGTACCTGGATACTATGTCAGCTCAGAATTAAAGGTACATTCAGGGAACAGAAAAAAATACTTAAAAAAAAAAAAAAAATCCAGAATCTTAATTTTTTTTCACTCAAATTATTAAAATTAAATAAACATCCTTGATTTAAACTTTTCTAACTGCATAACCAAGAACTGTGGACATGGGACAACTGCTGCAAATCACAATTCAATTTAGTAAATTAAAACTAGACTGAAACTAGTAAAACGTTTTGTCTAAAAGCCCAAATTAAATTTATAAATGCTGCCAAAATTACTACAGAAGCCGAGAGTGGCCATGCTTTTTCTAAATTCTGTTATCTGGTGATCAAGAGATAAAACTCTTTAGCACTCATTACTAAGACTATTGCAGGCTGTTATCTGTAGATAATCACCCCATCACAGCTAAAGACGGCTTCCTCTTCTGTTCATTATCTAGCGATCTCCACCAAACAAAGCTCCATTTCTCCTGGAAACGATTCATTAACTTCTGATTTTGAGATACCAGCAAAAAAAAATATATATCGATTATACCCTATATACATTTATTTTTTAGTAAATGTTTTAATTTATATTTTATTATTTTTATTATTTTTTCAAACACACACAGACACACAGACACACACACACACACACCCCCCCCCCCCCCACACACACACACACACACACACACACACACACACTTGCTCCTCTAAAGTGTGTGAGGTTTTGAAACTTTTGACTGATGTGTGTGTTGACATCACACAGAGAAGGAGCACAGTGAGAGCTAAACAACCTTTAATCATTTACAGAGTCTACGAGCAAAGCCCTGATCTGCTGTCATGGCCTCTGGCAACATTGTGGGAGAAACACAAAATGTCAAAAACAAATTCAAATATTTTTTTCGACATTAAAACAAGAGTTTGTAAAATCAGCTCACACTAACAGTGGAGATTCTGTCAGAGGAGACTAGACTTCAGTTGTAATGTTGATCTACTTCACTCACTGTCATCACTACAGATATGATGGACACAACTGATTACTTACTGTTTGGAAGGTTTATTTTGAACTGCTGTGCTTGTAAGAAAGTATAACCTAAAGGCATTTTAATATGACATTTTGATGTGAATGTCTGTGAAGTAAGTGTTGTGCTATTGTTAATATTAGACATTAGGCTTAGCAGTATAAGCATCAAGAGTATTTTATTTTCAGGATTTTAAAAAGGTGTAGAGTGTAGAATATATTAAAAAATTTCAGAACACTGCCATGTTTCTACAGTAGCACAAAACGGACAAACTTAACGGCCTTACATGTTTTTCGCTATAGTGGGCGACCTGGGGAAATGCACCTGTTGGAAAGCCAAGAAAAGTACTATAGAATAAATAACTAAATGTATATTCACCTCATTACTTGATATTTTGGAAAGACATGAGGCAGTGGTGGATGATGCCATCATTAGGTACTAGCTTCTTGTCCTTGAAGGCCACCGTAGCTTCTGTAAATAGTCCAAAAAGGTAAGGGGTTAGCAAGGGAGCTTTGACATCTACAATCTCACCACTAGATGATGCTATATACGCCGATATTACACACAGGGTCGCAGTCAAAAGGGCGAAAGAGAGATCTCTCATTTAAGAAAAACAGTGCAAGAACACGTGTAGAGCTGCTCCCACAAACATTTATTTCAGGCTAAGAAGAAGAAGCACCTCACAGCAGCACAGATGAAAGCAAAAACCTCCTGAAATAATTTGTACTCTGGGCTTTTAGGCGCTTCGACGGCCAGATATCTCAAAACCACCTGCGGACAAGCCAAGCTAATGATGAGAATATTTTGTACATTTTCTTGCTGCCTGTGTGAAAAAGCTTCTCAGACAAACACAACACGACGGTCCAGGTTCCCGCTGAGAGCCAAGAGATAAACCCTGCATTCTGAATTGCATACTTTCTACTATATAGTATGTAGAAAAAAGATTTAGGATGTCCCGATTCTTGTGGCCGGATTTAGGGTGGTTAGAAGTACCCGGATGTCCTACTTCATCCGGCCAAGATTGTTAGTGTTGAAAACTGCATCTTATTTGGGCGATTCTGACCCACAATCCAGTGCGCACGTGAAGTGACGTCACATCGACGAAGCCTCCATATGAAAACAAACAGGGATATAAAGCAAGAGGCAAGATCAAGGGGCAATGTTATGATGAAATAAAATAGTAAAAGTAGGTCCCAATAGTATGCCTAATGCATCCTAACTAGATTCTTTTTATGGTCGGATGTAGAATGTAGAATAGAAAAAAGTAGTATGCGATTCGGAACGCAGGGAAAGATATTTCTGAGAAAACTATTTAATCGGCTCCATACAGGAAGCTGTCAGAGTTCTGCTAAGATAGGGAGCTGTTGCCCTGATGTCTTTTTATCCACTGTTCTGCTCCTACACAGAAATCAATGTGATTCATGTTCAGCTGCTTAGGAAATAAGAGATTCTGCTCCCAGTAGTTGCAGATTAAGAATATTGACTCTCCTTTCTTGTTTCTACAAGTCAAATGTGTTAATTCTTCATAGTAAAAAAGATCACAAACTCAATACAAATACTTCACTTCCGTTGCTCACTGGATTTCAACACTAAAAATCTCCACCTGATGAAGAAGGCATACAGGTTTTCTTTTAAACATACTAAATCTGACCACAACAATTGGGACATCCTAGATCTTTTTTTGCACCATACTTAATAGGGCAGGGTGTCATACTGTATGGTATGTAAAGCCCACTGAGGCAAATGTCTATTTGTGATATTGGGCAATACAAATACAACTGATTTTTGATTGGATTTGACTAAATAGCAGAAAGTATGGGAAGTGTAAGTTAACACAGCCACAGGGTACGTTCCAATACCCGTTCAACAGGCCCTCGTTCACTTTCCCTAGGCACTTGCCCTCGGGGGAATCCCCGCTGCCATCTTAAGTGTCGTTCCAATAGTCTGGAAACTGAAGTGAACTTCGTGAGATAGACCCTTCGAGGGCTGAGAGATCAAGTCAACATGGATGGTCACTCCGAGGTGGATATCACCCACAGTGCATTGCAGTTCGTCTTCTTCTTCTTCTTCTCCTTTTATTTTCCGGTAGACTGTATGCTTTTAGGTACATCGCGGCCACCCGCAGGACAAATATATATATATAAATATATTCCAAAACGCCTCAATTAGGCTATCCTATTTCCATACGAACAATCCAGTGAATGTATTGCAGTTTACACATTGCTGCTATAACACCGATGGCTGCCAATTAGAGGATTATTTAAAACAAATGTTTTTGGTTGAAAGTATAAATAAGAAAATATGTCGGAGCAAACTATTTACATGTGTAAGTAACAATATCTTGATAATCTGAGTTACCGTGTCGAAATTCAATGTTTGTTATGCTATGGAAATGGCTTTCTGCAACATAGGCTACCTTAGCAGAATGTTATAATTCTGTATTATTTGCATTCAGATTTACCTATGTAACTGACGGTCCATTGCGACTACAAGGGCAAAGGGCAAGTGGGTTCCATTTAAATCCTCCGCTCCTCCCCCGCCCAGTCTCCCTCCGCTCTCCAAGTTCCCTCCGTGCAACGTATGCTGTTACGTCATGCCAAGGGCTGAGGGTAAATGAACAAGGGGAAGTGCAACTACTATTGGAATGCAGAGACAGTCTGCATTTTGAGCAGAGAGGTCCTCCTGCTTGTATCCTGTTCACTGATTGAGAACACCTGAGGGTGATTGAGTGACTCACACACCTGCTCAACCAATCAGTGACAGACCAGGAAGTGGGAAAAGAACACAAAAAAGCTTTACAAGGCTAGATAGTGAAGTGGGTTGCACCATTGACTCATATGCATATTTTATGAGACACCAAGGGTTCGAGTCCCAGTCTAAACTATTTGTGATTTTATGACTTTGATGTCGACTTCTTTTTTTCCTCACAGTGGCCCTAATACGCTGTTGTATTAAAAACCAAACTACTTATATTAATGAATTCAGTCAAATAAAGATGATAACATTTACCAAGTGTCAAGAAACCCAATAACTATCTGCATAACAATCTTGACATATCCCCATCCCTGACCACCTTTACACAGGGCTTTGAAGTCACCATCTTGACTGTTTAGAGAATGAACTGAATAAAGATTTAATTAACAAGCCAAACGCTCAGTACTGAAGATGGTCCAGGAGTAAAGACATCGCCTGGAGACTGGTCGCCGTGGGTTCAAATCCCACTTCTGGAAAACTCAGGTATGCAATAACTCAAACATCCGCGTTCAATCGTTCCTTCAAAACCAAAACCGTTCAAAACTTGCGTTGCGCTCTGTCATTTCCGCGTCGTAGAATTTCAAACTTCAAACCTGCTTCACTGGCTTGGTGGAAGCCTGAAAGTGAGGCCTTTTTTTATTTTTTTTGTCAAGCTACATTATCTTTTCTGTGAACAATTGTTTTTATTGCAAATTCACAGAATACATTTGAAAAACATATTACTTCAAACATCTATCTATCTATCTATCTATCTATCTATCTATCTATCTATCTATCTATCTATCTATCTATCTATCTATCTATCTATCTATCTATCTATCTATCTATCTATCTAAAGAAGGAGCAGTGGATCTCTTCAACCTAATCTTGCTGTCTGTGCAGAACAATGGCCCCCTGGCTGGATGCTCATCAACCAATCAATATCTCTGGAGCACAAATATTATCAAGTTCCAGTGTTGGACTAAAAATAAAGATGTAGAAGAAGAGAGAGGAGTGCTGGGTGCAGACCTGTCACACAGTTAAACTCCCTCATGTGTAGTCATGCTGAGAAATGATTTTACAGTTTTATCTGGAGTCATGCAGTAAGGAACATTACAATCACAATGTGTGTGAGTCGCTGAATACTAATAATCAAGCCATTGAGAGTGTGAGTGAGTGAGTGAGTGAGTGAGTGAGTGAGTGAGTGAGTGTGTGTGTGAGAGTCAGTCAGTCAGTTTTATCAGTAGTCGTGCAGTAAGGAACATTATAATCACAATGCGTGTGCGTCGCTGAATACTAATAATCAAGCCATTGCATCCTGCTGTCTCACGGTTACATTAAAAGTCAAGTGTAAAATCTATTTTCCAATTTGCATTTTATTTAATCAAC
>NC_137228.1:14421338-14453838 GCF_949987685.1 Ammodytes marinus
GAAACCATCAGTTCAAAGAATGCTATTTTTTTTTCAGCTCCACAAAACTTTACATGTTTCTCCGTATGGCAGTAACGGAGTAACTGGTGTCGCTCCACCCGACACTGGCAAAGGAGCTCAGAAAAATCCCAAGAAGAGCCCAAGAAATGTTTCAGTTGGTGATTCTACTGCTTAGAAAAAACCTGGACGTATACAGCAGAAGGAATAAAATCCATGAGCCATCACTGAAGGCTTTACCTCATGTAGATGCACCGACAGTGTTGTTGTAAATACTCAGAATTCTTCACGAGGGGCGACAGAAGTTACGCACTATAGCTTTAAGGAAATCTGCAGGGGACAATTGGAGGACTTACTCACAGACACACACACACACACACACACACGCACACACACACACACACACACACACACACACACACACACACACACACACACACACACACACACACACACACACACACACACACACACTCTCTTAATGTGTAATAAGGGCTTTTGCTAGAAGCGTCTATAGAAGAAAGTGAATAAATTAAATCGCATTAGCTATAGCGTCTTTAAGTACTTGACACCGCGGCCCAATTAAGATCTGTAAAGGCCCGGAGCACAGCGCACACTGAACCAGCCTTTAGCTATCCAAAAAAAGCAAATATATGACAAAATCGCAATCCATTCCACTTTGATAACCTTGTCTTAATTACCAGTGTAACATGGCCGCCTCCTAACCCACTCTGACTCTCTTTGGTGCGTTTAAAAATGTAAAAATCAGCCGGGTGCCATTTGTTCAGCGCATAACGACAGCTTTGAACTTATGTAAGGGGGGGAAAAAGTATATGCAAAAATGGATCCTTTGATGCGTGGCAAAGTGCACTTATTAAACAATTAACATAGTTATTCTGGTGCTAATCACCCAGAGAGAATGCAAATTGGCAGGAGAATTTAAAAATAGTCCTGTTTGAAAACTGCTGCGCAGTGCTTAATACACCTGACAGTCATGCCCAGGGGCTAAAACATTACAGCTATACTGTGTCCCTCTCCACTTGAATCTGGTAAAAATACAGATAGAAATTCATAATGGCATCAATATAGGCTACATCTTCATTGTCTTTAACTACATTTTGAATTCTCCTGTTGCTATTCTAGTCAATAAATGAATGAATGTTACACAGACACAACAGCAGCATCTCTCTTTGACTCAGATAGGGATTTGCCTGATGGAGGTCTATAGCACCAAAACGTTGCCACCAAATACATTTAGATTTTTGCCAGTAAGACAGTGAGCAGGAACCTTTCTTTTGGACTCTGTTGGGGGTAAAATACTGAGAAGGCAGGAGCTTTTATGACTCAAGATAGTTCAGTGGTGGTTTTAGGTACATCACATATTACAGGACTAGTGCTTGCTTGGGTGGTAGGATGGCCTAGACGAAAAGAGGGGCCGACCAGTAACCATGAGGTCTCTGGTTGGATCCCCGGCACCGGACAGGAGGGTGTTAGTAGTAAAACTAGTTGTGGCTGCTATTACATCTATGGTGCCCTCTGCCCACCATCTCTACCTTGTAGCCTGCTTTCCTCCTTCTAAAATAAAGTTTCTAAGGTCTGCTTTGTTGAAATCAAGGTGCTGTTCTGTCCGCTTTCATTCACAGATATTAACTGGTTTAGTGAAACTGTAAATACGTTTTTACAAGCAAGTTTATTAACACAACTAACACTTTAGCGAACTATTGGACTGACTCCATATAGGTGTTGTACCTCATTGTGATCACCAGGGGGCGATATTGTCCGTGCATTCAATACTACACCGATTTAACGCCCCTTTTGCGTTTTAACTGTGGGTGCAGTACCTCAGCGTGGCCATAATTATGAGAGAGATTGATTTCTTTTACAGACAAGTTTCCCTCACTGAAAATAGACAATAAACAGTTCTTAAACATCCGGCAAATATACAAAAAATTAAAGTATAATTATATTAATTTATTCATCCTTTGCACATTTTTCATAAAGTTTAACTAAAGATAAACTAAGAAGTGCTTTTATTTGGTCTTTATCTAATGTAGTCTCTGTCTGTGTGTTTGTTAAATTAACTAATTATACTTCAGATATAGCATTTGTGATAATATTTAAAATAAAAATACAATCCATCTATTTTATTTACCAGTTTGTTACAACTCTAATGTCTGAGCAGAAATGTTTGGATGTAACAAAAACACTCACAAAAACATGCCAGTAATGTCAAACGTCATATATTTTATTGTTTTCATCGTCATAGTCATAATTGGTGTTTCTACATTGTTGTCAACAGCCGGTAAAACAGAACAACGCTCGCTGCCAAGTAGTGTGAAAAAAGTGTTAAATTGAGGCAGATGAGTCATGAGACATCAACATGGATGAACTGGGTTGCTCCCGTGGCGTTGTGGATAGAGTGCGTAACCATATTGGCTCTGGCCTTCGTTGCAGTGGTTGTAGGTTCAAGTCCAACCCACAGACCTTTAGTGCATGTCATCCCCCCCCCCCCCTATTTTTTTTATAATTTTATTTTATTGCTCATTACTTTATATACAAACCAACACAGTGGTTTATAATTCAAGCCATGGAAACAGTTTGCCTTACTCATCAAGACCCCTAAATACATTTTATACATTCAAACAGGCCAATGCTGACTGAGCCAATGCTGGAACCAAATAAGTCTATTTTACCTTTACATACAATATGTTGGTAGTGTTTTAAAATGATGCACCTAACACTAAGTTGTTGGTATTCTGATGGTCTTTAAACATTCATACTTGGCCTATACTCTAAGGACAGGAGGGAAAGTGTTGCATTGCACTATTCATAGGGTGTAATAATGAGCATATTAAATAATGTTCATTACCATCCCTAAGCACGTTTGCAGGGCATATATGTAAAGTATATGAGAGTCTCTGTGTGTGTGTGTGCCCGCTCCATCACTAATGCATAATGCAGACCGCTCTGTGTACATTATCCGTGCTGTGGTGGTTGTGAGCTAGAAATCAATGCAATCTCTTTGCAGTCGTCACCGCATAGCGTCTCCTCCCTGTCTGACAGATGAGCACTAGTCTCTTTATGTAGCACTGATTAGATCCAGGGGCTTCCAGAGACATGAGCACCGGCATAGTGATGTGTTCCACTTCACACCGCCTCACAAACTAAGTGAGAGATGATTCTGCCCTCTGTATTGAAGGGAATATCATGCATGGCTATATTCGGTCGTTTAAGAACTACACACACACAGTTGTATTATACATTACCTCGTTCATCCTCAGCCCCAGTTTTATCATGTATTGTTTTTCATGTGCTTTCATTAACCTTTTTGACCTTCTTATTTATTTAATGTTTCCTGCAGACTCCATGACCTGTATTATTACGTACACTCCATAGACCCATTAACTATTAATTAAGTCATTACTTTAACCCAAATATTAGTTTACAGTGTTTTCACATGTAGAACTTAGATGTCACTTTCTTGCAGATCTTTGCAGACCTTAAACCGGAGTTATGAAAGTTCTGAACTATACTGTAGTTTCATAATTACATTTTTTTTTCACCATGTTTGGTATTTATTTATGAATCAGAACATTTAAAGCATTAAAATGTTGAGAGATAAATGAGTGTTGTGACTAGCTTTCAAAGAATTGCATCCTGTACTCTGGGATACTGAAAATCCCCCTTTACTTCCATTCAACTGGATTGTGCCTTGAAAGTTGTGAATTATGTTCCAAGCCCGTCCAAAAAAACAACAACAACCCACACACTCCAACCCTTCCATAGACAATGCTTTGCGTTTTGACAGGACTGCATCTGTGTCTGCAGCAAAGCGGTGTCTTGGGATGAGAGACCTTTGTAATCCTGCAGTATTAAAACAACCTGCGGGAAGAGGAAGAAGCCATGATTAGATTTGTTAGTCTGAGACGCGGCCCTTTTTACATTTTGTGAGTAACCCAATTTGGCCTGTTGTCTGCTGGGGCCAGAGAAAAACAACTGCTCCCATCCAGCACTGCCTCCATCCAGCCAGCTAGCAGCCATTAATCATCAGTGTGTTTTCATCTGGCGACAGAGTGGCAGCGAAAAATATCACCCAGCAGAAGCACTGACCTCCTGGATGTCCTATGGCTTCCATCAGACACAGACACACTCCCTGCTTTCCAAATCACACACTCTTTCACTTTATTTTTTCTATTCTACATACTACAACTGACCAGAAAGATAATCCAGTAAGCGTACAATTAGGACATACTTTAGCATGCTGATTTCAACACTAAAAATCTCCACCAGATTTAGTATGGCATCTGTGTATTTTTCAGCATGCTGCATCTGACCACAAAAATTGGGACATTCTAAATCTTCTTTCTACCATACTGAGTACTAGAAAGTACAGGGATCGGAACGCAGACACACTCCCTATTCTACACAGGCTAACACAGTACTAAACAGCTCTGGAAAAAATTAAGAGACCACGCCAAATATTCAGTGTCTCTCGTTTTACTATTTATAAGCATATATGTTTGAGTACAATGAACATTTTGGTTTTTTAATATAAACTACCGACAACATCTCTACCAAATTACATTTTTTTTACCAATAAAAAATGTACAATAAGCTAAGTAGAGATGAAGATTTGGAAAGAAATCCAGACTGGTCTCTTCATTTTTTCCAGAGCTGTATATAGACCTGAAGCTGTGTGCGTATCACAATGTCTGTAATAATCTTTACTGCCTCACAGCTGCTGTTTCATATGAACACCGACCGCACACGCCGTAAAGATGAACATCAAGCTAAACAAGAACATAATGTTATCACAACATGATGTGATGATGGTCCTGTGTAATGTCCAATCAGAGCAGAGAGAATGGCCCCTCCATCTGTAATGCTGTTACGTGAAATGGATTGATTAGTTTCTCTCTATTCATATTTTTCATTCACTTTTCTATAGTGTGTATTCTTTACTTGATGTATTTTAATCTCGCCCCTGTAAAGCACTTTGAATGGCTTTGAGTCTAAATTGTGCTGTCTAAATAAACTTGCCTTGCCTAAAAAATGGTGTGTATGACGTGCACCGAAATGTAGCAATAATAATTAGCCTTTGTTAGAGTGTGACTGCTCTGAATCAATGGGTAAAGTAAAAAACGCACCAGAGATACAATCAAACTAAAATAAAGAGTTTTTTTTGTGAATGCTTTAAGGTGGTTCACTCGCATGCTGGTCTGACAACAGAGCCTTAGCATTCAGCCGCCACATAGCATTGATTCCATGAGCTCTAATGTTAAACCCAACTGCTGGAAATACAAAAAGTAAATCAGACAGAAATGCATGTCACCAAATCAACCAGTTTAACATCATATTCCTTACATGACCTCATTTAGAATATTGTCCGAACCAGAATATGGAACTCCATCAGAATGTCCCAATGGAGGTTGGTTAAAAATGTTTCATCTGTAGTCCCCTGACATCAATGTTGGGGCAACCGTGGCTCAGGTGGTTAAGCGGGTTGGCCAATGATCCAAGGGTTGGCGGTTCGATCCCCGCTCTGCCACCAGTGTCATGGTTGTTGTGTCCTTGGGCAAGACACTTCACCCACCTTGCCTCGTGTGAATGTGTATGAATGCTGTATGTTTGAGGTGGTGGTCGGAGGGGCCGTAGGCGCTGAATGGCAGCCACGCTTCCGTCAGTCTGCCCTAGGGCAGCTGTGGCTACTACCGTAGTTTACCACCACCAGCATGATGCTGTGTATGAATGGAACCTGGAACCCTGTAAAGCGTCTTTGAGTGCCTTGAAAAGCGCTATATAAATCCAATCCATTATTATGTTAAAAGAAAATACAATTACACAAGATTAAAAAAAACATAAACAGGACGGAACCCCAGAGCACAAAACAGTACCATTGTCTATTTCTTCTCATTTAACAGGCATACCTTTGGATTTTCAAAATAAAAGCGCTCACTATCCTGCATGTACAGAAACACAAGCATGCAGCTCGGAGGGGGTCAACACACAGCAGAGTGTTTAGCAGCTCAGATCATGTGCTAATTGCTACACGGTGGCGTGATGTGTGTGCTAATCAACGCCTTAGCTGTCACACAGTCAACTCATGTACACACGTGCTAGGTCTGTCATATCTGGAGGCACTAACAACACTTCCCGGACACTGCAGGAGATCAGAAGAGTGGCATTAAAAAAGTAAACTATAGCAGGTTGGTGTGAAGGCTATGTTGAAACTTGCCTGAAGCATAAAAAAGGGGTATGGGTTTCTTCTCACTACGAGACACTGGTCCTTCCCCTGAAAAAGTTATATTCTGAGACAATGAAAAGGCTTTTTTGTGTGTCTTTTGTGTCTTACCACATATCTGCCTTTTGGGGAATAGACAGACAGACAGACAGACAGACAGACAGACAGACAGACAGACAGACAGACAGACAGACAGACAGACAGACAGACAGACAGACAGACATACATACATTGTTAGAAATAGGCAGCAAACAATGTTGTCTTGCGTCCTGACACAATATTGACCCATCAACCCTAACCTGTCCTCCTCCCTATCACTGGAGTGTATTATGTTGTTTTGGGGCCTCTGCTGAAATGACTGACTGTAGTGTGTTTTTTGGAGGGCGATGCCAATTCACAATTTATTACCTGAATAACATCCCAGCACTTGGACTGTAACTCTGAACACTGATGTGTTTTTCAGTAGGAGACATTTTCTTCTTTGTTGTCTAAATCATTTATGGCCTCTACAGTAGCTCTGGTTCCTATGAAGGTTACAACCAGTTATTTGTGACTCATTTCTAAACAGACACACACCTGTCTAACTTAAAGGCATACTATGTAATCCTGGAGAATGTTTGTTGACAAATCACTTTTTGTCCAAATCAGAGAATATCTCCTCATGGTCTGCTACCTGTCTGTACTGTGTGTGCGCTGAAACAAAATCAATTAGGCTCTGTAAACTGCTATGTAAACAAAGTGGGCCTACTTTGTTTACATTTCCTTTGTTCACATATCAGTTTACAGAGCCTAGGCTGTGTATTTGCACATCATTTTGTCTTCAGTGCACACACAGTACGGACAGGTATAGGATCATGAGGAGATATTCACTGATTTTGACAAAAAGTGATTTGTCAACAAATATTCTCCAGAACAACCTACTAGTTAAATGTAATGTCCATGTTGATTTGCCCCTATACCTCTGAAATCACATTAGTCCTACCTTAGAAAATACATACAAAATACAACAAAAAACAATATCTTACAAAGAGAACAGGCTTTAAAAAATATAGTCAAATATATCTTCTGTTTTTACCTTATTCATATAAATTTGCATGTTTAATTACGCTGTTTTCAGGAAATTTTGTTTCCTGTGTATGCGCCTTATGCCATTCAAGGCGCCATTAAATGAAACAGCACTTAAGCACTCATCCTCCCTGTGTGCCTTTGTGTCTGTTTTGAACCATCTGAAAGGATTCTGACAGAAAGACAAGCTTTTGAATGTGAATATGATTTTAACTAATAGTCCTGCTGCATATTCAGTATTCACTCGCCAAGCATTAAGTACAGTGGAAATGTCAGACTTTGAGCAGTCACTGTCGGGCTGAATGTGTTCAGGAAAACATGAGAGCGGTTGGTTGACAGATAGAAAGACATGTTACAAAGAGACTTAATTGTATTGCGTAATGGGCCTTTAAAAATGTATGACATCTTTAATACTGATTTCTCAATAAATTATCTTAACTCTGGTTTTATCCAACATCTAGATTTTTGTCAAATTCTCATATCTATTCTATTCAAGCATTTCGGGGGAAAAAAGTGTTGCACAAAATGTGTGTTAATGTAGTTTTATTATGATATCTTTAAGTTACAAATGTTACCCGATTCACCTGCAGTGTCCTGCCTTGGGAGGAACCAGAGCCCTCATGGTTACTGGGAGGAACCAGAGCCCTCATGGTTACTGGGAGGAACCAGAGACCTCATGGTTACTGGGAGGAACCAGAGACCTCATGGTTACTGGGAGGAACCAGAGACCTCATGGTTACTGGGAGGAGGAACCAGAGACCTCATGGTTACTGGGAGGAACCAGAGTTACTGGGAGGAACCAGAGACCTCATGGTTACTGGGAGGAACCAGAGACCTCATGGTTACTGGGAGGAGGAACCAGAGACCTCATGGTTACTGGGAGGAGGAACCAGAGACCTCATGGTTAGTGAGAGGAACCATTATGTAACGTCTAACTAACAATACAAACAACTTATAATTTGAAACCTTTGCGAAGCTCAAAGCACTCCAGCGCAGCCCCACTCCTGACGTAAAACTGTTATTGATTCATTGAAGCCAGTAGTTCACCCACTTCAAATATAAACGAGAATAAACTAGTTTCATGTTGGAATTCTCTCAATTATTTAAGATCCCAAAATATTTCGCTCTTGGAACTTCAGTCTCATTTTCAGATGTGCTTCGTATTGTGTGTGTTGTCGTGGCTGGGTGTTACATAATATAAGGGGGAAAAAACCTAGTGAATGTTTAATGAAAGCAGCACAGCCTCTCAGTTTCTTCATAGGCTTTTTCAGATCTCAGAGATAAAGGTCAGTTACCTTTTCAGGGCTGTGCCACACCCCGACATGGGCAGAATGCAAACATTTGATTTCAGTGGCCGCCCCCTCTCAGCAGGCGTTCCAAATCTCACACTCTTTCTTTTTTCTATTCTACATACTACAGCTGACCATAAAAATAATCTAGTTAGCATGCAGTATGGGCTACAATTGGGACATACTTTTACTTATTTACTTCATCATCCCTCAAAATCTTCACTGGATGTAGTATTTTTGTAGTAGGCCCACTATATTTTTAAGCATACTAAATCTGACCACAATAATTGGGTGATCCTAAATCTTTTTTCCACCATACTAAATATGGATATTTTTTTTAATACTAATAATGTATTGTGGGCTCATGTTTTTTGTATGGGTGGGATATGTAAGTATATATGTGGAACACCTACATTTCCCTGCTGGGATGAATAAAGTATATCTTACCTTACCTTATCTTAATGTAATGCAGAGCTATTGTCAGTCTGTTTTGAGGACGAGTGATGCATCTCTGTCTATTACTTAAAGCCTCTAGAATAAATGGAAATCCAGCTGTATGAAATATGTCATCCAGCTTTGAAAGGCCATTAGGCGATACAATGAAGTTTCTTTGTAACATGAAAGGTGAGAGCGTTAGCAGAACACTGTGTGCGTCACGGTACACTGCTCCAGCTGCAGTTGCTTTATTAGAACACATTTCCCACAGTTAACTACGACCTTGATGCTGTTTACAGGCTGAGTGTACTGCCCACAGTAGCTGTACACAGTAGCCCACTACAGGGCAACAGAGAGAGGCACGGTACATCGAGAGACCGTAACATATTGAACACACTGACAATGGGACATAACCATGAGATTAGAATAAGAAGAATAAGAAGAATTTCATTGTATGACTGAGAACATGTTTCTTATATGACACTAAATACTCAAATCGATACGAATGGATTATGTTAGCAGCACGTTAGCTTAGCACTATAGTTGAGAAGTTGGGGAATGTTTACGGTACATCTTCCCATGTGTGCATTATGTTTAAAAGGTGCAATGAGGGACTCTCAGTTTTTCCCCAATCTTGCGCCCCCTTTGGACAAAAGCGGTAGTGTTTTTACTATGCAGCTGTTGTTCCTAAATGAGCGTACTCCTGACAAAGGCATTAAGAAAAACTATATAAAAATAGCATTCTTTGCACTGATGGTCTCATTTTGCTGCAACAAAGATTAAACTGTTTCAAAAAAATGTTATAGCACTTTTTAGAAAGCAGAGCAGCAGTCTGTATATTACCATGATGCATTCAAGCACATGTATCGAGTATAGGACGCCCACACATTTTGGCAGTGCACCGAGCTTAATGCACAATCACTGTAGTTACTCGTATAAAACAGAAGAAATTGGACTTAGAGGCAAAACAATAGCCTTCAGGTCACAGTAAATCATTCAAAGTGTGTCTTAAGGGAGCTGTAATGTGGCCTGTGTAGGCTGAAGGATTGATTGAATCTCTTCTGCCAGACTGACTGACTATCTGCACATTTAGATCCACAAAGAATAGATAGAACTGGCTAATAGCACCATGATTTGTTTAGTTTAGTTAAGTTTTATTTATCCTTCACACACACAATTGCACAGGGAAATGCGCAGTGAAATTCTGCTGGACCGGTCCGGCTGTAATTAAACTATATAAGTGCCACTATATTATATTATTTTTGTGTGGAATTAGAATGGGCTCTCTAACCGCTCTAATCACTACACTACTTTTTAACAATAAAATGTTTAGAGCTGGATAACACTAGCAAAGTTACCAGAGCGAACTGGCATTTCGATGCATTTCATTTTATTCAGACCATTGTGCCATATTCTGTCTATGCAGGAAGATGACCTTCAAGTTTTTAATCATGCTTACAAAGATCTATTTCATTTTGTTATTATCCGACCTTTATAGACCAACACCAGATCAATTCGATTCACTGAAAACAAATGCACCTTTTATACAATGTACGGACTTGGTGGACTATTTATATCTTTTCCAAAGTATAAAACATATCTCAATAGTTACCAAACAGTTTCCATATGTAACAAATGAGGGACAGTACATACGATCGCATAGGAAAAAGTATGTGTGTACACAACTGTTGAGAACAAATGTCAAACTACATTGTATCGCAGGAAAAATTTGTTAGTATCTGCAAAAACTGTATTGAAGAATTTAGGGTTTGCAAATATTTATCAAAGATTCCTTATTTAAAAGGTTATTATGGGATGGTTGAAGTGGATATTGAATTGGGTGGATGTGTATGGCGCGTCAGTCGGCTGTTGTATCACATGCATCACTTGGTTTCCACGCAATTGGTCTTTTTTTTTTTAAGATATTTTTTGGGCATTTTTATGCTTCATTGATAGTGCAGAGAGACAGAGGTGAAATGGGGCAGAGAGGGGAGTGACATGCAGAGAACGAACGCGGGCGGGAATTGAACCCGGGTCTGCTGCTGGGCCTGGCCCGGCCCGGGAGGGGGACGCCTTACCAACTGAGCTAAAGGCGCCCCCACACAATTGGTCTTTAATTTTATCTTTAAGTATTTGACTTCATTGTAAAAGCAGAAAGGGCTCGGACTAGAAAAGTATTCATACTTCATCCAATGTCTCTTTTGGAACCTGATATTTGTGTTGATAAAGAGATTTTGACCAATGTGTTTTATAAATCCAAGTCTAGTCTAGTCAATCTTCAGCATTACACAATATTTCCACTGGCACATAAACTTTAGATCAAACATAAATAATATATAAACTAGAAATTATAAAAACACCTGCACCAATATAAATAAATGATTTATTCTGTATTCATGCAATATTGCCTTTACAGGGACAATTTGGGTTTTGAACGAAACTACAGCAACAATGACACACTTTAAAGAGCAATCTGTATTACCGACATAACAATACAATAACAAATAACAACTTTGTGAGAAATCTCACCAACGTAAACAGGATATTAATAATATGAGGTGGAGGATAGAATGTCCTGGTAGAAAGGTCTGGAATAATGAGACTGCTTAAAGTTCACTCCAACAATTAACGAGAAGGTGATGCTGGGTCTACAGACTTGAAAGGTCATCAAGACATCAACGTATTGCATGATTAAATATAATTTGTAATATGGTATATAAGCGTTAGTTCTTGTCCACATTGAGTGACTATACAGTTATTTATGAATGTTAGTACAGTATTTAAAGCTATAGTGCGTAACTTCTGTCGGCCCTATGAGGTATTCTGAGTAATTACAACAACACTGTCGGTGCGTCTACATGAGGTAAGCTTTCGGTGATCACGCATGGATTTTATACCTTTTGATGTACATCCAGGTTTTTTCTAAGCAGTAGAATCAACAACTGAAACAAGTCTTGGGATTTTTCTGAGCTCCTGCACCAGTGTCATGGGGGTGACACCAGTTTGTAAACGCTGCCATACTGAGAAATACAGAGAGAGTGTTGTGGAGCTGGTAGTAACACTCTTACATAGTCTAAAGCTACCTAAAATTGGGACAACTACTGAATTCTGATGTGTTTGGTGCAGTAGCAGATCTCTCAAAACAGCAATAATCTTGTATGGTGCATGATAGCACTTTGCCAGCATATAAAGGATGGGGTTAGGATAGCAAGCAGGAGAGGTCATACACACTGACAATGGTAAAACCAAAGATAACGCTTTAACAACTGGATTTAATGTATCATGAGGTAAAGAACACACAAAAACAATAGCTTGCCGCAGTATTACATAAATGAAACAGTTAGGGAAACTGCCTAAAGTGGTAAAACTTGCATTTTTATATGTGTATGGGTTGCCTCTTGCTCAGAAGCAATAAAGACTTGCGAGAGATATGGTGTCCCAGTATTTCATTACAACCCTTTCACAGACACTAGCTATAGCATCAGGTTTTATGATCACTACGACAGATCATATACATGAAACCATAAATGTCTTGTATGATGACGCATTGCAATAATTCAGAGATTTTCAAGCCTAGGCTCTGTATCAACTACAATTTTTTTTTCAGCATGCACACAGTACAGACAGGTAACAGATTGTGAGGAGATATTCACAGATTCTGACAGTGAGTTTGTCAATAAACATTCTCCAGAATGACCTAATATGCCTTTAATATATGTAGTTATCCCGGACTGGAAAAATTCCAATTCTGTTTAAAAAAAATTACAAAAAATGTGGGTTAGCCTCCCACTACAGTACCACTCATACACACTCTAAAAAAGGCTCAAAAGGGACAATGTCCATCTGCAGAACAATCTGGTTCCATCAAGCATTATTCAAATTCACAAAACTTTATTTTAAGCTCATGTGATGCAATGTTAAAAATCCCATAATTTCCAAATATTACAGGACAATTGCCTCCAAAACAACCCGGTTCAAAAACAGTTTCATTCCAACTGCAATAAAATTTCTGAACGCAGAACGCTGAGGATTAAGCACGGCCCTGATGTATTGTGGAGTGTGTCTGTCTGTATGTATATATTTGTGTTATATGTTTTGTAAGTTGGAACCTGTACCAAGCTGTACTGACAACAAATTCCACCAGCCTGAGTGTGTGGTCAATCAATCAATCAATCAATCAATCAATCAATCAATCAATCAATCAATCAATCAATCAATCAATCAATCAATCAATCAATATACCCAATATATTAGCCAGAATAAAAGCTTTGCCTTATAAAAACACATACTACATCATTTGGCCATCCAGCATCAAGGCAACAAGGCATCAAGGCAACAAGGCATCAAGGCAACAAGGCATCAAGGCAACAAGGCATCAAGGCAACAAGGCATCAAGGCAACAAGGCATCAAGGCAACAAGGCATCAAGGCAGCCCAACCAAGACCAAAACACTGGCTTTTGTGACAGAACGTGAGCTCCGATATAAGCTGCCAACCGCGTCCCGCTTGAAAACGCAAAGACGAATTCTGCCGTTACGTAAAGTCGCCCTAATGTTAACAAATGAGCTGCCAGCTATTGCAAGAGACACCGGGCTGAAACGCAGACAGCAACACACATGAATCATAATCCATCAATTCACCGATCAATCAACGATTTCCGCCATACGCTGGTTAGAGCCTTATGCTGCGGTGTGTGTGTGTGTTTATGACTGTGTGTGTGTGTGTGTGTGTGTGTGTGTGTGTTTGTATGACTGTGTGCATGTGTGTGTGTGTGTGGAGTCTTGTAAATGATGCAGTGGTAAATGAGTCCCGCTGTTGGGTGTGCACTGGACCAGCAGGTATAATACGGCTTCAGTTGGAGTCCTGATACAACCATCTCTCTCTACAGACAGGAAGAGCTGTCTATAGCCACAGCTGCCACAATTACTCCACCTGTCAAGCTGTGTGTGTGTGTGTGTGTGTGTGTGTGTGTGTGTGTGTGTGTGTGTGTCTAATAGCCGCTGTCACGTATGCAGACACATTAAGACACTGCAGGTGAATTGGGTAACATTTCTTATACGTAGATATCATGATGAAACTTTGCCAGTTGATTACTGACATTAAATCTACTATTTGTTGTGTTACAATTTCTTTAATTCCTAGGCAAATTTGGCAATATCTAACTAATTATGCATACATTTGTAACTTTAAATAAAAACAAAAAATTCCAGATGTTGGATAAATGAGCCGTTAAAGATGGTTTTATAGGAGAAATATACAGATGCAAGCAGACAAGATTCAGTCGAATAAACACCTTAATGTACATTTTTGGAACTTTGATTTATACTATATGGTTCTCAACCAGTGCTTGAAATAACTATGTCTTTGCATGCAGTGTCTAGCCTTGAGAAGTATGATTTGTGCAGTATAATCTGATGCCATTATCACAGTGTATACTGTAGTGTATCGAGCAATAGACCAAACACAATTAACATTCTGTGCCATCTGTTGGTCGATCAGTTACTTACATTTTGATTCACCATTAGTGACATGGAGCAGTTTAGAAAAAAACAGCAACAGACTGCGAGGGATCTTTTACTATAATCTCCTTAATTCTCATTTATCTTCAGCAGGGCAAGTAGTGTGTGTGTGTGTGTGTGTGTGTGTGTGTGTGTGTGTGTGTGTGTGTGTGTGTGTGTGTGTGTGTGTGTGTGGGGGGTTGGGGGGGTATGGGTAATTTGTTGTTTGCATTTCAAGTTCATGCAAAAGTTTTGTTTTTACATTTAATTTGAAGGTAAGGGTCTAAAGAACAAATTTGGTTCGAGTGTTAACAAAAACCAGACCACATTCTTTTTATCTAGCTGAATTAACACCTTCAAAAATTAATTATTTCTGTTGTGGCTTCAATTTAGAAGTGAAAACCAAACGTTTGCATCAACTTGAAATGTCTGAGGGTCCAGGCTAAAGGCACTAGAGGCAACATGACTGTGTGTGTTATATGAGAATGCACTGTCAAAATGCCAGGCAGCAAACAGGTGGCTAATATAATCTACTCGACAGCAAACAATATTTGAGATGTGTGTGTGAGTGAGTGAGTGAGTGAGTGAGTGAGTGAGTGTGTTTATGTGTGTCTGTGTCTGTGTGTCTGTGTGTGTGTGTGTGTGTGTGTGTGTGTGTGTGTGTGTGTGTGTGTGTGTGTGTCCTTGTCCATCTCCATCTCTGTCTTATTGCTTCTGTCTACACAGACAACTTTGTGCAGTGGCTTGTATGATGTGAATTTACCATTTTGTTTGTTGCCCTGACAACAGTGCAGCGCTCAAAATCTGAAAAGTGTCAGGTGAGCTGTGATGTTACTTCTCAGTATACACAGGTGTACTAACGCATACAGCACTCACTCATTCAATGGTACAATGAAATATGGCACCACTGGCGAAAAGAGACTGCTGAAAAAACTAAGATTGTTTGGTCTAAAACAATGCCAAAAGAGTGAAAACTAAAATAATGTTTATTATACTTTTTGAGTCCCTCTTTCTTGCTGTAATGTCACGGACCATTAGTCAGGAACCTTGAGGAGAATTAATAAAAGAGTGGAAAAGTTTTAAATGGCCACATCAGCCATTCTCAGCACAAACTAACATTGTAACTAAGTCTGTTGAGACCTGCTGTGAATTACCAAGGTGATTGCTTCAAAATAACAAGGAGGCTGTTCCCCTCTAGACACCAGCACTGCAGCACCAATTAAGAAAGACATTTGTCACAATGATATCTAATCCAGTTTCAGGTTCAGTAGGATTACTTTACAAACTAAATGGAATTGTCTGTAAAAAAATGTATTAAAATATGGGAACTCTATGGGTGACTAAAATAGTCTCAGTATGGAATGCTTATGTTGGTACTCTACCCAACTTTTGACAATTGAAACACAAATATTTGCGTGCCGTACCAAACCGAACTGTACAACTCAGTGGAAACAAGGCATTGGCTCCTGCAGTAAGTTAATTGAATTATACCCGTCTTCACCAATAGTGAACAAATATTACTCAATTACTGCACTGATTGAAGTTTTCTGGCGCACAATAGCACATATACTGTACACAGCTGGCTTTACGGCAGGTTATGATGCAGTGTGGCTGCTGATATGTTTAGCCACATTAGCAGTGTGACTCTAGAAATGGCAATGTTTGTCAGTCTATCAGTCCATCAATTTGATCTGGACTGAAATAACTCAAGTAACTCATGGAGGCGGCCTAGTTTTGTAAATCTGTAACAAACTTCATGATGCCCAGAGGATGAATTTTAACAACAGTTTCTCAGATACTGTCTCTCAACAATGATTTGATAGGTTTGGTTCAAAGTTTGGTTCAGATTGTGATGGTTCCCAGATGATACAGTTTAATGGCTTGAATGATCCCCTGACTTGTCCCCTTGCACCAGAGTGAGGTTGACATTTTTGTTTTTGGTGAATCTTCTCAACACCTTTTGGATGGATTGCCTTGAAATATGTTCAGACATCAATGTTGCCCTCAAGATGAACTCTCAGGAACCCCATCACTGTGCCTGAGTCCATTAATACTTTATTATTTATTTTCATTGACATGTCCATGCCTTATTGGACAGGACAGAGACAGACACCGTATAAAAAACCTCCAGGTTTGACTAAGTCCTATTTATATATCATAATAAGGAACAAAGCATTACAAAGATAGAGACTCAATCTCAATCAAGCGAGATCATGTAATAAATTAAGACATATCAATCAGATATTTCTAGCTCTGTTGCTGTGGATTTTACATTGACTGACGTGAAATATAATAGCAAGTTTAAAGTACATACATTGCAGAAAAAAGATTCCTAGCATTCTAGCATGGATATACTGTGTAGACAAATCTGAACACAAACACTCTTGAGAATTTCCTCGACCATGACGATTTCTTTGATGTCTCTCAGACACTGACGCAGATTCAAAATATGAAACAACTTGCTGCTTGTATAAGATTCAAGGTGTTCTGACTTCACACGTCTAGACAGAGCTTTATGTGGATGTCTGGGTGATGTGGAAGAGATATGCAGTTTATGAGTTCATCCCCAAACCTTCCCTAAGACACAAGACATGTCAAACAGGGAAATAGCAATGACTACACATCAAAGCACAGCAAAAATATCATGACATTTTGCACATAAATGATCCCTGAATTGACTATCGGGGGCTTACACGCATATAATTATTCCTAAAATACAACTGCATGCTCTTTACAACACAAAAAAGTGAGACAAAAACGTATTGAAAGATTATGCGAGAAAATCGTGACAAATAAAACCAAAAGAAAAAGGTTAGCCTACAAGGAAAAGTGATTTTAACAGTAGAGACAAATCATTTAGCTTTTCACATAGGGAAGATCTATGGGGAGTTAGTTCATTATAGGCTAGCTTAACACCAGTCTGGATGCAAGCCAATTTGCATTTGGTTTGTTGCTCATTTCACTAAGTGTTCCGTTCTAATTCATATTGGTATGATTCTAAAGATGCTCTCGTACAGTGAGTGGTTACCGCGGTGTCTGTTGCCTAGGGGACTGCTGTCGCTGAACTTTCTGTTAAATGAGCAGCAGCAGCAGCATGAACTGCTCAACTAAAGCTACCAGACACTAGAGATACATGTGAGTGGTACGGGGTTTACTGCTAAATATATGTGTTTAAAGGAGCTACGAGGAACTTTGAAATGTTTCTGAAACAGTCTAACTTTTTCCCCTGATGATCATAAATTACATGTAACAGCAAATAATGCTGTTTTTATATGGTTTTTCTTAATGCATTTGTCACTGGTATGCTCACCCAGGAACAACACCTGGCGTAGTAAAAACACTACCGCTTTTGTCCAAAGGAGGTGCTAGAATTAACACAAACTGAAAGTTCCTCGGAGTTCCATGGAGTTTTTAGAAAGATATTCCTGGAGACTAATAGAGCAGAGAGGCTGATTCCTCCTGCCTATGGGACTGACTACATGAGGTAATGGGCCTGTTAACTGCCTCTGCAGTGACTGACATCTTGAAGTGAACAGAACCAAGTCAGCATATATCTCATAATTGGAGTCTGTGTGTGTGCGTGTGTGTGCGTGTGTGTGCGTGTGTGTGTGTGTGTGTGTGTGTGCGTGTGTGTCGGCAGGATGGATAAAAAGGCCGGGTTAAGATGGTGATGATCTTGACCTCTTCCTTTATGTCTTGTCACTTCCTGGCACAAAGCCCTGTAGCTCATTTTATCTTTTCAATCATCTCCCTTTTGACCTTTCTGTCGGTGTGTGTGTGTGTGTGTGTGTGTGTGTGTGTGTGTGTGTGTGTGTGTGTGTGTGTCTCCATTCACCTTTCTGTTGGACAGCCTCCATCAACTTCTTCCCCAAGTACTAACGCTGCTGCCAACTCTCTGTCTCAGAACTCACATTGACTTGACTTGATTCCTCAGTGTGTGTGTGTTTGTGTGTGTGTGTGTGTGTGTGTGTGTCTGTGTGTGTGTGTGTGTGTGTGTGTGTGTGTGTGTGTGTGTGTGTGTGTGTGTGTGTGTGCTATTGCTGAATCGCCTCTTTTCGTCTGAAACACTATGTTTTAGAGCATGTCTCTAAAGCCCCGCCTTCCAAAACACCTGCACTTATTGGCCCTAAATCAAGGCTCAAATTGTAAACTACAACGAAAGTTCAGTTTAAATTCAAACTACTGTCTTGGCCAGTAATGTTTTTCCCAGAAACTAGGCAACTAACTGTCCCTATATTGAGCTGCCTGTGTGCAAGGGGCCATTCTCATGTTAAAAAGGACAAGAACAAACAAACTGTTGACACAAATGCCCTTCTTCCACTTGTCATTTCAAGTGTGTTGCAGAACTGTTGATTAAATTCAAATGTAATCCTAGTCGCATAGCAACATATTTATATTTCTCCGTTGGCTAAATCACAGATCTGATTACATCAAGCTCAGTTTTCACAGCCAACATGCAAATCGGGCTTGGCACTGTCTGTAATGGGTGGTAATGAATCTGAAGCTGTTTTTTCTACCATTAAAAACACCCAAAGAAGAATGACTTGAAGTGCACTTCTTCTTCTGCAGTTTCATTTGCCACAATAAGAGTTTGGTCAGCGTTAAAGTTAAACACAAACACACAGATACATCACAGTCATGAACTACAAGCTGGAATTTTCAATTCTTCTCAGTCTTACCCATACACATAACTGATCACACACACACACACACACACACACACACACACACACACACACACACACACACACACACACACACACACACACACACACACACACACACACACACACACACACACACACACACACACACACACACACACGGTGATCAGAAAAACGTTATTACATCCATATGTATTGATTCATCTGTTCATCGCTCAAGCAGGTTTTTTCCCTGATGCCTTAATAAGACAGGAAGAATGATGGCTTACTTTAGTCCAATGTCTGTGCTGTGTGACTATAGTAGCAGTTATCACAGATATGGTTTCACTTGTGACGAGTAACTATTATATTTGAGCCTTGAATAACTTGTCTCAGGACTCCTTCCAAGGTGTTTTGAGTTTTTTTATTTTATAAAGCACACTAACACATACAACGAATCTCAAGGTGCTTTACAAAAAACAGGGCAAATCCAGCAATGCAGTTTTATATAGTAACATAAAGCTCTGGAAAAAATTAAGAGACCAGTCTGGATTTTTCTTTAATCTTCATCTCTACATAACCTATTAAAAATGCTCTTTAATGACTTTAAATGAATTTATTGGAATTTGGTAGAAATGTTGTCAGTAGTTTATAGTAAAAAACCAAAATGTTCATTCAACTCAAAGCTATGCCTATACATAGTAAAACGAGAGACACTGAACATTTGGAGTGGTCTCTTATTTTTTTCCGGAGCTGTATATTATATCTAAAGTTTCCTCAATAGTTCTGGTTAAGGTGGAAATCTGAGCCCTTTTATCCAGTCCTGAGGCACACGTGAATAATTGACCCAATACAATGTTGTTCCAGTTCCAGTGGCTACATGAGGAAGTGAACAGTGACCTTTACTACGGAGCCGTGGAGCTGGGCTGAGATTAACATGTCTTAACGAGGCGCTGGAGCAGCTAGTCAGTGGATCAATGAGACTTCCACTGAAGACACACACACACACACAAACAGCGCAGAGGTAGGTACACACACACACACACACACACACACACACACACACACACACACACACACACACACACACACACACACACACACACACACACACACACACACACACACACACACACACACACACACACACACACACACACACACACAGAACATGGACTCCCCACCTCCAACATATACACAGGAGCATCCTCATACCATTACTATGCTGTCTCTCTCTCACCCACTACACCTGAAAGAAAACACCCCATCCACATCTTAAAGGCCTAGAATAAAGAGGTTCCTCCCAGTAACCATGAGGTCTCTGGTTCCTCCTCCCAGTAACCATGAGGTCTCTGGTTCCTCCTCCCAGTAACCATGAGGTCTCTGGTTCCTCCTCCCAGTAACCATGAGGTCTCTGGTTCCTCCTCCCAGTAACCATGAGGTCTCTGGTTCCTCCCAGTAACCATGAGGTCTCTGGTTCCTCCTCCCAGTAACCATGAGGTCTCTGGTTGGATCCCCGGCACCAGACAGGAGGGTGTTAGTAGTATAACTAGTGGTGGCTGCTATTACATCTACGGTGCCCACCATCTCTACCATTGTGTCCTTGAGCAAGACACTTAACCCCAAACTGCTCCAGGGGCGCTGTACTATGGCAAAAAGCGATTTGTCAACAAACATTTTCCAGAATTACGGATTATGCCTTTAATATAGACTGAAAATAACAGGAGACAGCCGATAGATTCAATGTTATGAAAGGCAAAACGCATTTTCTACTGCACATTTGGGGCGGGGGGGAACGACAAATTGGTCTTTTCAGTAGTGGGAGACACAAAACACCCCCACAAGCAGTGGTTTAGCCCATCATACTCATACTATTACTATGCTGTCCCACCCGCCTGAACAACAACCATGGTAGAGGTCAGCATGCTAGCCTCGTAACACCCATATCTCTGACAGTCCAACTACTTCAGCCACACACACACACACACACACACACACACACACACACACACACACACACACACACACACACACACACACACACACACACACACACACACACACACACACACACACACACACACACACACACACACACACACACACACACACACGCACACGCACACGCACACACACTCGCACCTCTCAGTCAAGGGCCCAATTAAAACCACTGTCTTTTCTTTGTCGCTGTTGAGAAATCACAAAACGCTCCGAGAGGCTTGATCCTAGCCGTAAAACATGCTGAAAAAGCTGTGCTAGCCCCCCCCCCCCTCCCCCACACACACACACCTCCCCCCACACACACACCCAAAGGTTTCACAAAGGTGCCGCAACATGAACGCGCCGACTATCAATTATTTAGTAAAAAGAAAAGGTGACTATTTCATACACACACTGGGAATACAGAGGTCAGGTCCTGTGGATGTTTGCAGAATAAACATTTAAAGATCAATATTTTATGTGTGTGAAAGGGAGCGAGGCCTTAGGGGGAATGGTTGGGGTGTACGGATGAAAGGCAAATAGTGACTTAGGAGGGCTATGGGAAGGCATTTAGTTTCCACATAGAATATCTTCTGTAGCTAAGGTGTGTAACTGAGGTGTGTTTTGTTTATGAATTAATGATTTTCTATAGTGTATTTTAAAGTAGAGAATGGAGCATGGATTGGGACTTCTGTGGTCTAGTTCTGCACATTGTTATGCTATATTGTAACACTTTCAATTTATTCACTTTACCGCATATTGCACAAGTTGTAAACAATGTTCCTCACTTTGCACATTTCACATTTAGTTGACTTGACTTCTCCGATTTGTTCTTGAAAAGGAAGCCTTATGTCTGTCTGTCTGTCTGTCTGTCTGTCTGTCTGTCTGTCTGTCTGTCTGTCTGTCTGTCTGTCTGTCTGTCTGTCTATCTATCTATCTATCTATCTACAGTATCTATCTATCTATCTATCTATCCATCCATCCATCATTGATATGTCTTTTCAAATCAAATCAAATAAACGAAGGCCTAGGTGTGAGCGCTGAATATCCCCACCCTGCCAGCTTTAAGACGGGGATAAAGTGTCCACTCGCCCGGCTTGGCTTGGCTTTGCTCTCAGTGTTCTGTGTCACTTGATATTGGGCCCAGATGTTCAGGGATTTATCTGCATGAAGCCGAGCACATCCTCACCTTCAAACTTAATTAGAAATCCATTCGATTGGCTCAAGAGCAGATGTTGTTTCTCGGGCTGGTGGTAATTTGAAACAGACACAGTATTTGACGGGTTATTTGTTTGGCTTTTTCCATCGCAAATTATCTAATCCACTTCCCCTGTCAATTTCACATGGTATAGTTACTACTATACCATGTGGTCTGTTTGTTTGAGGATTGGGTGTTTATATGGGGGATTATCTCTTGTAGGTGGGGTATATTCTGGGCATTTTTTTAGCTGCATGTCCACAGAAGACAGACCTATAATACCAAATTATCACATTTTGCAGACCTAATAATAAAGCCCTACACATATTACATATTGGCATATATTGCACTCCTATCTGCCTGTCTGTCTGCCTGTCTGTCTGTCTGTCTGTCTGTCTGTCTGTCTGTCTGTCTGTCTGTCTGTCTGTCTGTCTGTCTGTCTGTCTGTCTGTCTGTCTGTCTGTCTGTCTGTCTGTCTGTCTGTCTGTCTGTCTGTCCATCAAGATTTGAATAAAAGGCACTTGTCACTCATGACTAAATGTCTGATCCCTCTTTAAAACCAATTTATACTTGACAATTATTACATTTATGATTCCTAATTAGTGTTCAAGCAATCAAAGACTGGAGTGTCCAACTTACAAAAAATATAATGTATAATTTTACGCAGTATACTATATATTTAGTGAGGACTAGCACTCTATTGCGTTAATAGCTGCAATACAATTTACAATAAAAAAAAGTTTATAAATAAATGTAAATTTGCCTCCAGACTGACAACTGTAGTGTTGAACTGAGAGTACCCACCTGCTGAATTATAGAGTGAGTGAAAGTTGTCATTATGCTGTTTATCCAGATGGGATCGGACAGTCGGCTTAAAAGCACTTAAGCAGTCATCTAATGTGCAATGCGTATAGAATGACTGATCACAGGCATAGGATACTCTACATCTGTCTCCAGTTAGACATCATTATGATGTATAGAAACTCATGCATTATGGAGAATGTAAAATGTTTTTTTGTGGAATTATTTTTGTGGAATTGTTTCAGTCTTCCACCATAAGGATTTACATACATACAAAATGGTGCAGTTGTGATTTAGCACTGTAGTTATCCTGTGTTGAGTGGGCTCCTTCGCAAAGATCATCAAAAAGAAACTGTGCAATAAAGGTTGGATTTTGGACTGATTTACATTGTATTAAATGTGTCTTTTTTAACATAGCTAGTCACCGTTATTTCAAGGGAGACGATAAGATCAATACCACACTCTATACTGTCATCAGCTCAACTCTACTCTATTTTATATACGTTATATTTAATTCCTATATTTCAACTCGCAATATTTTGTCTTATTTCTTTGATTTTTTTTCCACACTTGAGTTTTTCTCAAGCAATTTTGGAGAGATTCTGAATCTCCCAAAATGTCAAATTATACTCATAAAATTACGAAAAAGAAAAACAAACACACATTCTATGTATTGTATGTAAGAATGCATCAACCCTAGATCATTGAAAAACAGATGAAGACAGCCCTCTAAATGTTCATCAATAGTGTATTGGTCTGGGTGGAAGCCTAATGACTTTACAGTGGCTATATGGGTTCTTTTTTCTCCAGGGACAATCAGGTGTGTAGCGATGGTGAATCATAAGGCTCATTTAGTGCTGCCTTTGGTCTGACACTAAAGGACCCTCATTTACATGTGGCAAGGTGATCCTTAGCCCTCTATCGAGCGACAGCTGATGTGTATAAATTGCGTGTGTAACAGGTATGGACATTTGATTTCAGGCTTTGTTACAGAACTGAATATGTAAGCACTAATGTGGCGGCAGGTCGATCGTGGATTCATTTTTTCCCATTTAGGACGGGTCTCTTCCGATTATGCTACTTGCAATGAGAAGTCCCTTTTCATTCTGTCATCTCAAAGTCAAGCTGAGCTAAATATGTGAGAAAGAAGAAGTGAAATGTAAAGAGGTGACCGGCGCGCGAGAGGCATACAAATCAGTATTACAAGGACAGAAAAGCTGTTTCTCTCTCTCTATATATACTACTCTACTGTATCTGTCTGTCTGTCTGTCTGTCTGTCTGTCTGTTTCTTTCAGGGATCATTTCAGGCTTAGAATGACATGGCTGTCTTGATGAAAACTGTTATTTCAAAAAATGTACTCTATCCTTTTTGCTTTTTTAGCCTCATATCCACTAACGTCCATCCAGGAGGCCTCCAAGGAACGCTGCTGAAAGTTTGACAGGCGCTAAAATGGCTCTGTGAGGTTATTTATGAAGTCCTATACATGTTCTTTCAGCAAAGAAAAGTTTTACACTAAGAATGCTCGGACATAATTCAAAAGTGTTCACCGAAAACAAATGGTTATGGGTTTGAGTTGAATATTACATAGCTTGGGAGTGTTTGACAAACTCCGGTTGCACTGAAAAAGGCTTGAGATATGTATGGAGAAACTGAAAAACACAATAACATTAAAATTTTGGTTTTGTTCTGGTCAAACAAGACTATGTGCCTGCCTACAAGATATACAGTACATTTGCATTTGTGATGTAACTAGCCACTACATCATTCTGAAAGTAAGTACCGGGCTCTTTCAGTTGTTGATTCTAGCGCCTCCTTTGGAATAACGGGGTAGTGTTTTTATGACACCAGTGCCTGCTGTCCCAAAGATCTTTGCTAACCCGTGCCGGTGGCGAGTGCTTTCGTTTAGGAAGCGAGTGAATCTACATGAAGAGAGACTGCAGAAACATCAGCATTGTTTTTTGAAAATATATTGCAACATATTGGTCAGTTTTGGGCAGCTAACTGTCGTTTTATCAATCACAGACCTATTTTAAAACTTCCAGGATGACGATAAAAGATATTTTTCACAGATGATGAAACAAAATAAGATACAATAAAAAAGCCTTTACATTCTGACCTCAAGTATAGAACAAAATGTTTCGCGTTGACAGTTTTGCATATATTTTGTGATAGTTTTTCTTTAACCGTTAGATGCATGACCATCATTGAGCTGCCTGCAGGTTTAGTAATCAAATATAAACATGTAAATAAATATGAAGTAAAAACCTAGCGGAGTGAGAGGTAGCAGTCATAGCCTGTGCCTGTGATGACCCTCTGGGTATAGGCCCTGGCAGCCTCCTACCATTATCATTCAGCAGCAGTGAGCCGCTGTGTTTGATATGTGCCAAGGTAATTTAGTGGGAAAGATTGAACAGCGCTTCTTTCTTTTCTCCCTCTCAGATTGGGACTGACCCCTCTCCTGCATATGGAGTGTGTGGATGTCTAAGGGAGCAGCGGCCGCATGGCAATTTGGAGAGCATATGAAAAAAAAAAGCTCTCAACTATTTACCTGACAGGTACTTTGGCAAGAAGATAGCAAGACCTGTCCAAGGCCAGGCTCATTGTGATATAACTGTTTTCTAGGTTAGACACTGCGGGCAAAAACATTGTGTTTCAAGAATTGGTCAATTTTGAGATTTTTCCATAACATATCGTCTTCCACACAATTACTAAGCTCATACAAAACAATGCTAAAATAACTATGCTTGGAGCCAACTTGCTATTGCTACCATGCTGGTTTTGGTGCAGCATGATTTCGAAAAACCTCTCCTTAGAGACGTTGTGTGACTGAATTATTCATAGATAATGAAATGTCATTTAGGTGCCAAAGACTCTAGACTCTCTACTTGAGTTGCATCTCTTTCTGCCATACAGGGCTCCTCCGCTGTCATTTCAAATGCAAACGCGCTCAGAGTTAGCGATGCAGAAATGATTAATGTGCATTCTGTGTGGAAGGTGCATCGCTAGCAGACCTGTGTGTTGCGTTGGATGTGATGATTAACATGATAGAGATGCGCCTAGGAAACTAAACCCGTCTCCACAAGCCAAATGATACGTCGCTATGGTGATAGATTCAGTTAGCTAAGTGAAGCCCTATTTAAAGCAGCATGGCACACAGTTCTATCACTATGACAACTGCTCCGAAAAAGTCTTGGTAAATAGTTTGTCGGAGGCTCTGTTTGCATACGCTCAAAATTCACACGCGTCTCAATGTGTTTTGCAGCTGCGGTTAAGGCCAGACACGGCAGGTAGATAGGGAAGATTTGATAAATTCAGTATTATAGTTTATTTTTGGCTAATTTTAGTACCTCCATTATAAAGTAAATGTGGCTAGTTTGTGAAAATAGTGCCAGGCAATGTTTATTAGTTTATTTAAAATGATCCCACTATGACATGCTAAATTATGCTAATGCAATGCTTAGATTATGTCCGTAATTATTGACTGATAATATCCCTTATGAGATATTACAGGAACTTTCAGTGTGTGTTAATTCTTGCGCCCCCTTTGGACAAAAGCGGTAGTGTTTTTACCACGCCAGCTGTAGTTCCTGAATGAGCGTACCCATGACAAAGGCATTAAGAGAAACTACGTATATTGAAATAGCAGTCTTTGCAGTGATTGTCTCGTTTGCTGTTACATGTAATTTATGATAATCAGAGGAAAAATTGGAATGTTTCAGAAAAATTCAAAAGTTCCTCGTAGCACCTTTAATGATTTTATTCACACAAAATATGTGAAAAAACATCAAATTTACATGAGGCCACTTGATACAAAACTCAAATGAACTGTGGGCCTTTAACCGGTGAGAATTTAAAGGTGACCTTTGTGTTATTATGGGATGCCCAGTGCCCCGCCACAGCTTGTAATTAACATCTGCACTCACCTCCCTCAGCTTGAACACCATTAGTGGAGAATGATGGGGACAGTGTAAGCCACAGTAAAGCCCTTTCATTTAAAAACTGCACAAGGGAATGCTGCACATTATATTAGCAGCCCCAGAGGCAAAAAGACCAATACATTTGGATCTGTGAGCTTGATCTGTGAGTGATGGGAAGTCCATGCAACTCACCCATTATACAGAGAGACCAGTCTGGATTCTTCTTCAATCTTCATCTCTACATTACTTATTGAAAATGCTCTTTAATGACAAAACATGTATTGATATTTGGTAGAAATGTTGTCAGTAGTTTATATTATAAAACTAAAATGTTCGTTCTACTCAAACATGTGCCTATAAATAGTAAAACGAGAGACACTGAACATTTGGAGTGGTCTCTTAATTTTTTCCAGAGCTGTATATATTGCAGATGTGTCCCTGACTACTAAACCATGCTGACTTAGATACAGATAATATCCGGTTTTGGTAAATTTGGGTTAATTGCCCAAACCCCCTTTCACACTTATTAACTTCAGTAAGTAATTTAGTCTGTTAAATGTAATATACAACATAAGTGTGTATGAGGGATGAGGTGCCCTTTTCTGTTCAAGCACAGCTCAGTGATTTAGTGATAAGGGTGTATTTTATAGTCCGGCGTTAAGAGTGAGGAGAATTGATGATGTGCTTAAATGATATTTGGTGCAGGATATTTAAAGGCAGAATATCTATGTGTGGATCTTTCCGACACACACACACACACGCGCACGCACACATGCACACACATGCACCCACGCGCACGCACACACACACACACACACACATGCACACAGCCCCCCCCTCCCCCACACACACACATACAAAGGTCTGGGCAAACCCACTGCAACAGAGTCTATAGACAATCTCAGCAGCATTTTAATTTGTCCCCTCGATATCTTATTTGCGGAGCAGGGACCCTTGAGGGGGGCACATAGTGTTATTGGATAAGCCAAGGATCACATAGGGCTGCGTAGTGTGTATTGATGCAGACAGGCCAGAGGAAAGACTGGGGGGACATGAGGGGATGAAGAGGTACATGACCTACTAGATTTACTGGGGAAAAACAAGAGAGAGTCTCTACAAAGAATATAAAAAAATATATATAAGTAGCATTATACCGAATGCAACAGCGTTTTACTGGGTAAAACAGTAAATGTCACATTAAATTAACAATGTTTTATATACTTTATTGTAGAAGCAAAAATAGGTTATCATCTTACTGTTATTGTTAACATCTACAGCATCCTACACATTTTTTTATATATATTTTTTTGTGCAAAGTTAATTAAAATCTTTAGGTAATTAACATGAATGTATTTGTTTGTATTCATTCTGGTAAGGAGAAAGAAATTAAAGAAAGTTTGCAGTAGGGAAACGCTAAAGCCTTAGTTAGCTTTGCAAGTGAGTGCGAGTGATGGATCATCCAATGAATTTAATTTACAAGCTGCTGAGTGAATTGGGTTTGGGTGGGGAGGGCTGGAGCTGAGAAGTTAGTCTCATTTAATTATGTATTGGCTTAAAGCCAGAGAGAGGACAAGAAGGAATCAGATTCGACTAGATGCTCTATGTCCAGCTAGCGTAAAAAAAAAAGGAAATTAAGAAAATATATACATTTAAATTTGAAACCTAAATTAATAGAATAATTAACAATGAACTATTTGAACCTTAACGATAAGAAGGAACATAAAAGGCTTAATAAAAAGCTAAAAACTAGAAATCAAGGCAATAATGTAAATTGAACAACAAAAGTGGGTCATAGTCCATTAAATATCCTAATAAGTTTACTTAAAAACTATAGTCGCGATTTTCAACTTACTCTACTTGCTTATTCTACTGTAAAATATTACGACCTGTTCTCATTTGAAAACAATACAACTTTATTTGAAGATCAAGCCATGACGGCTTTTGTAAGTTTGCCCCAGAACAATAATCAAAATGCGTTTTTAAAATAACAAACACATATTCATTAAAAAGAAATAAAAAAGAAATGGATAAAAAAGAAAAATATTTGAAAATAATGTGCTAGATTTGCTAATTTCAAGAGATGGGGAAGGATCAGTTAGTTTAGGCCATTCATTCACTGAGGCTGAACGCTATTAGAGTGGACAGGTTGCTGACTCAATGCCTGGCTAAATCACCCAGGTAAAGCCTCGGCCGTCTGTTTGGTTTTATTGGACAGATTCATCAGTTCAAAGCAGTTAGAAACCGAACACACACTGAGGAACTAACACCGAGCGGGGAATCCAGGGTGACAGCTGAAGACACTTGAGCCTCATGTTTTAAAGGTGCTATGAGGATCTTTTAAATATTTCTGAAACAGTCTAATTTTTCCTCTGATGATCATGAATAACATGTAACAGCAAACCAGACCTAGCCTGGAAATCCAGACCCATATCCGAAAAACCTTCAGTTTGTGTTAATTCTTGCGCCCCCTTTGGACAAAAGGGGTAGGGATTTTAAGACGCCAGCTGTTGTTCCTGGGTGAGCGTACCCATGACAAAGGCATTAAGAAAAACTATATAAAAATAGCATTCTTTGCATTGATGGTCTCGTTTGCTGTTACATGTCTTTTATGATCATCAGAAGAAAATGAGACTGTTTCAGAAATATTGAAAAGTTCCTCGTAGCACCTTTAACTGCTAAGTGTCTGCTCTCCTAGCTAATCCTAGAACTTACTTCAAGCACAACAACAGTGGTGGATAAATCGTATTTTTTCTACTGGCTTTGTTCTGCTACATAAGCATCTAAACACCTTCCTACATGATCCTCCTCCCTCTTCCACTCACTCACAGTGCCAGAGTTAATTGACATGATAGACACCAGACCGTCTCAATGACAGGGGGAGAAGATTGCCTCTGCTGACCTTAAGGGAAGACATGAACCTAACAATGGATTCTGACACCATCTCTCTGTTCTGGAGGACTTTGAGGGTGGCCCCATTTAAAAAGGGAAATAAAAAGGCTTTCCAACGGTATACGATTCATTGCAAAGAAACAATGTTATAACAGAGAAATAATAGACAGACCAAACACAAATCTCCTTACTTTTTGTGTGTTTTTGTGAAAATTATAAAGAAAACAATGTATTACAATCATACCTTTCATGTCTATTCATCCGGCACAATGTCATATTTAATATCTTATTTTGTAATATATCCAATCTGAATTTTCACGATCTCTATCAATGATTGCTTATAAATAATAAATCTACATTTTTTTAGCGCCTGAGAGATTTAAAGCTTACAAAATATGTGTTGCCAAATAAAAGCAAATCAAAGTGCCTCATGCATTTGATTGTGAAAGTATCTCCCAAGGACACTGAAACTATTATTTCCCCGTGCCCAAATTAGTAGTTGCTCTTTCTTTTCATTAAAAGGTGCTCTGAGGAACTTTCAGGTTGTCTTCATTCTAGCGCCCCCCTTTGGACAAAAGCAGTAGTGTTTTTACCACGCCAGCTGTTGTTCCTGGGTGAGTGTATACCCATGACAAAGGCTTCAAGAAAAAAGTATAAAAATAGCATTCTTTGTACTGATGGTCTCGTTTGCTGTTACATGCATTTTATGATCATTAGAGGGAAAATTAGACCGCTTCAGAAATATAAAAAAGTTCCTTGTAGCACCTTTAAGTTGTTATTCACTTGTCACTGTAGCAATCTCACTCACACCTGTATGAAGATATTACATGTCAGCCCTTCACACATTCAGACTTTAACCCACCCCCTGCTCTCTACACTAGTTTGAAATACTCGTCGACAAAGCAAATCAATAACTAATTACAAGTCACACATTAGGCTGCTCCAACAGGGGAATGGAGAAAGGCCTTCCCTTCCTCCTCTAAAGCCAGGGTTCAATAACTCCTTGGGAGATTATTTCTTCAGACATCATTTGCATGCTGCTCCAGTAATGGGGCCCTCACTTTGAGAATCTATTACCATTTCTTCTTTGCCTTAAAGTCAGCACTTTTCAGAGGACGGAGATTTGTCTTGCTGCGGTCCATCACTCAGCCCTGTAAGCTGCCTTTCGATTTACACCAAGAAAAAGGTAATAACATCGCCATTGGAGGTGTGTTTGTCTTGCAGAAAAATAGTTTAACAAAGGCAGAGTTTGGTGTGATAATGAACGACCTATCTGCACTTACTCTCAATGTTTAAGTTTAAGTTATCTTCATTAGTCCATTTACACAAGGTGTATTGAAATTTGTCTTTTCGCATAACGCCTCTCAAGTTTTCCACTTCGGAGGGGGTCAGAGCACAGGGTCAGCCAAAGTACAGCGCCCCTGGAGCAGTTTGGGGTTAAGTGTCTTGCTCAAGGACACAATGGTAGAGATGGTGCACTGTAGATGTAATACCAGCCATCACTTGTTTTACTACTAACACCCTCATGTCCCCAGAGAATCTATATAGAAACAAATTAGACTTAAATGTGACATGTATAAAAATCTTGAGAATCTGAATGCCATTCTTGCCTCATAAATCCTTTACTGTCTGACTGAGCCACAGCCAAAGGTCATTGTTAAAATTGGGCCGAGCGTGGGAGAGAGAGAGAGAGAGAGAGAGAGAGAGAGAGAGAGAGAGAGGGGGGGGGACAGACAGAGAGAGAGAGAGACAGACAGAGTGAGAGAGAGAGAGACAGACAGACAGAGAGAAAGAGAGAGAGGGGGACAGAGACTTTTTTTTTTTACATTTCCAATAAGTCACAGCCGTCGATAGCGTATAGTATATAAAGTTCACACAGGCTTGGCTGAGGATTAAGCAGAGTACAGTGGCGATCAGACGGCTCCATCTATCAAGCAGTAAAAGTGAAGCAGATATGCATTGGGTCATCCCTCTGGTTGTCACGCCATAAGAGAAAGAGAGCCACTCCATAAATCTTCACCCTGCTTTGCCACGGAGAATTAACTCAACGCTCTGCTCCCAACAGATGCTTCTCCTGATATGTATAAACGATGATTATACATGCTACATCATCTGATTACGCATGGCGACATGGTGCCCTCCACACAGACTGGCACAAGCCCAGCCGTTTATCTGGGTAAATATCAAGTCCCCGGCTTGCATGGACACTCTGTGATTTATGATACAACTGATATGCTCTGCGTATTTGGGACGGCTATGCACATGAGTCATAATGGGTATTTGTGTTTTGATTATTTCAGTCGTTATGTATTGTCCCTCCCTGCCTGAGGGGGTGCTCTTGTGTGTCTCCCGATAGGTTAGGTTGTAGATAGAAGCTTCTGATTGGTGGAAAGTAGTCTGTGCCCAATCCATCAATCACTGTTGACCAGTACACACCGAGATGGCAATACTGGTCATTCCAAAAATTAATTCAGAACTATTCACAAAACGTTTTTATGTTGAAGCTTTTGCACTCGCGGATGCTGTTCTGTCCAGACAAATTAAAGG
>NC_137228.1:14458838-14473838 GCF_949987685.1 Ammodytes marinus
CAAGGTCTCTGGTTCCTCCTCCCAGTAAACATGAGGTCTCTGGTTCCTCACAGTAAACATGAGGTCTCTGGTTCCTCCTCCCAGTAACCATGAGGTCTTTGGTTCCTCCTCCCAGTAACCATGAGGTCTCTGGTTCCTCCCAGTAACCATGAGGTCTCTGGTTCCTCCTCCCAGTAACCATGAGGTCTCTGGTTCCTCCTCCCAGTAACCATGAGGTCTCTGGTTCCTCCTCCCAGTGACCATGAGGTCTCTGGTTCCTCCTCCCAGTAACCATGAGGTCTCTGGTTCCTCCTCTCAGTAACCATGAGGTCTCTGGTTCCTCCTCCCAGTAACCATGAGGTCTCTGGTTCCTCCTCCCAGTAACCATGAGGTCTCTGGTTGGATCCCCGGCACCGGACAGGAGGGTGTCAGTAGTAAAACTAGTGGTGGCTGCTATTACATCTACGGTGCCCACCATCTCTACCATTGTGTCCATGAGCAAGACACTTTACCCCAAACTGCTCCAGGGGCGCTGTACCCTGTGCTCTGACCCCCTCTGGAGTGTGGGAACTTGAGAGGTGATATGAGAAAAGACTAATTTAAATGATTTCCACAATTCCATTCCCTTAACTGACAGATGAACAGATGGTTTAATTGCTCTAAAACCATATTAAACATCAATCAGTAAACACATATATTCTAATAAATATTTTTTTTTTTCATTATGTTGAGAATTGTCAAGAATAAAGACAAATACTAACAGACAAATAATTTTCAGCATACTACAATTGACGTGCATGTATTGGGACATCCTAAATCTTTTTCTGGCATAGTAAATAGTAGGGAAGTATGGGAATTGGAACGCAGGGTAAGTCTCACCCACAAGGACTGGTCATGAAGAAGGATTTACAACATAACCATCTGGGATAGGAACATGTAAAGACCATCCCTTTGATTCATTTCAACATTGTTTCTGAGAAATCAGGTTGTCGTTGTTTATGTCAGTTTGATGTGACATGTTATCCCACATCAAGATGCCCCTCACCTTCCAAAATCATCTTTTTTCATCTCCCTACTCACACAGCTTCAGTTGCATTTCCTTACTGAAACATCTCCAAATAAGGGGATGATTGTGGTGTAGTTGTAAAAGCCCCCCCTTCACAGCAGACCAGACTTAGGGCCCATCACACTAGTGCCGTTGGCCTGTTAGCCTGGCCTGTTACTGCCTGTTAGAATCCAGCCCGGGTCATTCTCTTTATGTCATCCCCCTCTCTGCCCCATTTCATCTCTGTCTCTCCAAACTGTCTAATAAAAGAAATACATTCTTTTAAAAACTAATACCCCCAAATAATGTCAAAGTGTGTGTGTGTGTGTGTGTGTGTGTGTGTGTGTGTGTGTGTGTGTGTGTGTGTATGTTTAGTCCAGTTTTAATCTTAATGTTTTCTCTCTTGCACCTTGCTGATCTACTAAGATAAGGATGGGGCATAGTTTTAATCATATAACCTCTAATAAAGCTTACACAAAATAAAGCATTTTAACTAGATTATATGCAATGCATTATTTTTTTATTTTTTTTATTTTAATGTTTATTTGACAGGGACAATACATATAACATTGCCACCAAAAAATGGGAAAATGTGATGCATATAAGACGTCTAGCTTCAGCTAATTTGCAGTCTTTGTCCCTGGGAATAATATTATTATATCTATTAATACCTCAAACACATCTGACATTTATTTATTTACTTTAGTAAATCATAATTGTCCTGCGATCCCAGATGGTGCTACTTGTTAAGTCTTAGAACATTATGATAATCCATCGAAGTTTGTGAGGATCAAAACACCATTAAAATGTGATTAAGGTAAGTTGCTTGAGTACTTGTCAGAGCATTCTGGTGGCAGGTATGTGTGTGTGTGTGTGTGTGTGTGTGTGTGTGTGTGTGTGTGCGTGCGTGCGTGCGTGCGTGCGTGCGTGTAGTGCATGGTGGCTGAGTGTTGGATATTGCCCTGTACTGAGCAATTGAGTGTAAATGTGAAAAGAGTGGTGCAGAGGTAGCAGAAGCAGTAATGGGTCCGTGGTGTATTGTACTGTATAGAAGAACATGGGATCAACACACACACACACACACACACACACACACACACACACACACACACACACACACACACACACACACACACACACACACACACACACACACACACACACACACACACACACACACACACACACACACACACACACACACACACACACAGGGATACTACAGCAACATACCAAGGACACAATATCTAAACAGCTAGACACATCTTCATCCCCCAGTAGTGTTCTGCTTGGGACCTTTGCTAGAATATGCCTGTTAAAGGTGGAGTCAGTGATTCTAGAGAACGCTTGTTGGCAAACTCATAAATCATAAATTGAGCACTGTATACGACATTTACTGCAAATGGTATCAATCTGGGGAGAAATCCATTGAGTGAGAGAAATAATTCTGACATTACTGTTCAAATTCAGACGCTGTTTATTGATGAATTTTCCATTCATATTCAAATAACGTTTCCTTATTAATTTACTTCCCTAACAAAATGGCTCCCTAGACAAGTTGTTGTATGAAAGCTTAGATCTGACTCTGTGTCATTACAGATTCTCTCTCTCATTCTCTCTCTCTCTCTCTCTCTCTCTCTCTCGCTCTCTCTTTCACTCTCTCTCTCTCACACACACACACACACACACACACACTTGGCAGGCTATAATAATAACTCCCACTTTCATTTTAATTCCAAGTTATTGAGTCTTAAATGAGGTTACGGGGCTTGTGGAAAAATGCGAGCGGCGGCGTTGAACAATCATTTTCTGTCCTTTTGATCTCAGATCTGGCTACAGGGCTTTCACACACACACACACACACACACACACACACACACACACACACACACACACACACACACACACAATCACACAATCACACAATCACACACACACACACAGGGCTTTTACAATGGCAGTAATGGCTTCATTCGGTGCTGCAGGAGTGAGCATTGAACATTGTGCTCTGCCATCTATTGATGCAATCACCTGAATTGCTACATCATTCTAGAACTCTCTGCCATTGCCTGGAGAGTTCAGGAGCCAATCAAAAGAGAGAGAAAGGAGAGAGACAATATCAAGACTAAATTGAGTCTCTGTCATTCACTGTTACTGCCACAGTACCTAAGCTCAAACAAGGGGTGACTGTACATGCCTGCACTGAAACCGGCCTTTAACACAATGGTACAGGTTTATGACCACTGCAGTAAAACAGAAGAATTAGGAGTTTAAAGTAGCTATGAGGAACTTTTACACATTTCTGGAACAGTCTAATTTTTCCTCTGATGATCATAGATTACATGTTATAGCAAATGAGACCAGCAGTGCAAAGAATGCAATTTGTATGTAGTTTTTCTTAATGCCTTTGACATGTGTACGCTCACCCAGGAACAACAGCTGGCATAGTAAAAGCACTACCACTTTTGTCCAAAGTGGGTGCAAGAAGTAACACAAACGAAAGTTCCTCGTAGCCACTTTAAGCAAATAGACGTGACCGATTACATACACACAATGAGAAAAGCATTAAAGTGTGTGTGTGTGTGTGTGTGTGTGTGTGTGTGTGTGTGTGTGTGTGTGTGTGTGTGTGTGTGTGTGTGTGTGTGTGTGTGTGTGTGTGTGTGTGTGTGTGTGTGTGTGTGTGTGTGTTGTGACTCTGCTAGAAGATGACTGCATGACACCCATAACTGCTATATGAATATTGTTATTTTTAAAACATGTAATTTGCCAATGTTTATGACTCACAGAAATCCAATCAGAAGCTAAAATGGGTTTTGATTACGTTGAATTAGTCAAGCTTTAAATGGGCAAATCTCTGTTTATCTTGTGTGAAACATGCATCGTGTTTTATAATCATAATCAGACTCAATCAGGCCCTAATCATAGCAATGCAGACACACTATATCGATTAGAATGAAGCATTTCACATTAATCAAATCACCATTAGATTAAAGAAAGTATATTTTACTTCGTCACAGTAGATTTTTTTAAAAGCTCTGTCTATAATATCTGTATTATTAATTACATGAGGTTGATAGTTACTATGAGTAACGTTCAGTTTGTGTTAATTCTTGCACCCCTTGTGTTTTTACCACACCAGCTGTTGTTCCTAGGTGAGCGTAACCATGACAAAGGCATTAAGGAAAACTAAAGTTCCTTGTAGCTACTTTAAGTGATAAAGCTTTAAGGACCAAACAAAGCAGAGACTATTGGAGTTCTGCACACATAACTGTAAACAAAGAGTTAGTCAGGCATAGAAGGTTTTTTTTTTCTGTTGTGTTTCGTAGGCAGGTGTTCAGGTACACATCTTCTCTTATGTGTCGGACAGAATCAGGTGAATCATAGGAATGATTCATAGCACGACTAACAGTCTAATAATGGATCTGTTATTGTTATACAACCCAAAGAGGCTACAAATACAATGAATGTAGATGTCTTAGTTATGGCTCCCAGCTCATAATATCCAAACCTTTGCTGTAGAAACACAGTAAATAGTATTTTAAAACCGTGGTTGATGAACGTTTTGTAACTGCTAATTACCATCTCTACCATTGTGTCCTTGAGCAAGGCACTTAACCCCAAACTGCTCCATGGGCGCTGTACTATGGCAGACCCTGCGCTCTGACCCCCTCTGGAGTGTGGTAACTTGAGAAGGGATGTGCGAAGAGACAAACTTCAATGTGTGTTTCGTAAATTTGACAAAATTGAGTGCATCGAGGAACTTTTAGTTTGTGTTATTTCCTGCACCCCCTTTGGACTAAAGCGGAAGTGTTTTTACTACGCCAGCTGTTGTTCCTTGGTGAGTGTACCCATCACAAAGACATTAAGAAAAACTCTATAAAAAAAAAAACATTTGCACTGATGGTCTCATTTGCTGTTACATGTAATTTATGATCATCAGAGGAAAAATGTAGACTGTTTCAGAAACATATAAAAGTTCCTCGTAGCTACTTTGACTTATTTAGTTTGCAGCAGTTAAGTGATAAGTTTGTCATTTACTCTAGAAACAGCTCCTGAACATGTTGAATAGTCACTTTAGGCAATTTGTACCAAAGCACAAGTTTCAGCTCCCGCGAGGACGAGAAGACTATTACTTATTCATCAGGCCATTATTCATAGTCTGCTGTAGCCCAGAATGCTCTGTCCCTGAGGGAACTTTGTCGCAGGTGTTTTCATGGTCAGGGAATCCACTTTAAAAAACAAAAAAAGACACATATACAAAAAGTGAAAATCGCTTTTGGGATATTTCTGGTACCAAACGTAGGTACGAGGACCTTCATACTAAACGAGTATGAGTATGATGAGTTCAGAGAGCTTCAACTATTTTATTACAGTGGCACATTTAAGTCTTACTTAAAGGGATAGGATAAGTTCATACTTCTTCTTACTCCTTGTTTAAGGCATATCAATTGTTTTCTTTTTTCTTTTTTTGTGAAATAATTTAAACATCATTTTTGTTTATTGTATTTCCATGCTTTTCATTTTGTTTTGTATGTTTGATATGTCTGAAATAAATTGAATCAATCAATCAATTAATCAATAGTTCAGTGTTTTTGCCGCACTGAATTGGCAGACAGACGTTTATTTTTGCACTTTTTTCAAGCATAGTTTGGCCATGTATTACTACGTCAACTCACGCCGGTGCAGTGCAGCCTATCAGTCCGCAAATCAGCAGGAAAAAAGAAATCTTATTAATGTTTGCTTGTGGACTGTGGGAAAATGAATGCATATTTCTTTCACTTATTTCTTCTGCGTCCTCTTATCTCTCCCACTTTCCTTTCCTTTAAAACACTTAAATAAAAAAAAACATCTTGCTGCTATATTCTGGATGCTGATTACAGCGTGAGTCCAAACAATGAATGCATGCACACACTTTGCTGCTTACAGTAGATGCATGGGCACACCGATAGATAGGAGTAAAAGGACTAGCAACACTCAAACACAAGACAGTATCCCCACTTAAGGAATTATCTGACATCCACTTGTAAGTAAGACATCTAGTGACAACAATATTCCTTCCCTTCTTTCCACCATACTGAATAATATAACGATAGAAACATATACCCTACTTTTTACCTATTTCCCAGGAACTGTAGCACATGTATTATTTAGCCCAACGTTGACACTGACTACTGCAAGCATGACTTGAGATTTGCTATGCTAATATCATGGTAATGTCCTTTCCCCTAAGGGCTTATATGTCAACTAATAAGGTAGCTAGCTCCTTTTCCAACCGGCAGGATTTTTCTTACAGTAAATGCAACACCACCAAACTGCAGTGCTTTGGTCTGAAGAACAAATAGCGACTAATGCAGTTAAGAGGGAATACTTGGTCCCACTGCCTCATCTATCATGCAATATGTGCTGACCCTCCACTTCTTAGCAACATGGTCTTATTGCACCGAAAAATCCTTCAGTTCTCGAAAACCTCCTAGGGGAAATAATGTGACTATAACAAAACAGGTTGAGGCCCACTCAAACACTCATAAATAAGTGGCCCCACAAACAGTCACCAATGCTGCCAGTATTTTCTGGCTTAGAAGGACATAATGTGTGTAAAATTTCCACATCACAAACAGCGTATGATATCATGTTTCAAGTGCTGGAATGTGTGTGTGTGAATGTGTGTGTGTGTGTGTGTGTGTGTGTGTGTGTGTGTAGGTGTGCTGCAATTACCCCTGTGTCGCACCAGTTTGCTGGGTTGGAAGTTCCATGTGCTCCCCCCGGAGTAGGCTACACTGTAAAAAAAAAAAAAAGTAAAATCTTACAAGGTTTATTGGTCTAATAATGCTATATATCATGACACTTAATATAAGACAGAATCACCTAACAAGCATATTTTCCTAGCTCAAACTTCAAGATATATCTCATCTTAAAGGTGCTTTGAGGAACTTTTGAATACTTCTGAAACTGTTTGATTTTTCCTCTGATGATCATAAATGGCATGTAACAGCAAACAACCATCGGTGCAAAGAATGTTATTGTTATATAGTTTTTCTTAATGCCTTTGTCATGTGTACGCTCACCCAGGAACAACAGCTGGTGTAGTAAACACACTACCGCTTTTGTCCAAAGGGGGTGCAAGAATGAAGACAAACTGAAAGTTCCTCGTAGCACCTTTAAAATGTTGAAATATCACTTACAGTAATAAATGTATTTTGAGTAGACCAAGTCCTTCAGCATACTTGCTGCTCTATGTCCTTAACCCACCAACAGTGTAAAACCTTCATAGTGATTTTACTGCCTTCACATTAAACCGAGCTGGAAAACACACAGATGAGAAAACGCCTTTTCTTGGTGCAGAGACAAAGGGCATGATGCCTGCTGTCACCGTCCCAGCACACCCGTATAACAAGTCTTTAATTATGGAAATTAACTTTGGGATTCATGCTCACGCCCTGCTGAGAGAAAGGCAGGGAGTCCCACAGCTATTAGTATGACTTACTGCTTGTCATCTTGTCTGTCTGCTTGTCCCAAGTTAAAGGTGGAGTCAGTGATTCTGGAGAACGCTTGTTGTCAAAATCAGTGAATATCTCCTCACTATCCGCTACCTGTCCATACTGTACGTTCACTGTAATACATATCTGGTTAATACACAGCTTAGGCTCTGTAAATGTGTATGTACATAAAGGTTATGTAAACAAAGAGGCCCACCTTAGCAAGCAACATTCCCATTTACAGAGCATAGGCTGTGTAAGGCTTGATTTTTCTTTCAGCCACACACACACACACACACATAATAAACCAGTAGCATCTTGCGGTGACATTCACTGATTTTGACAAAAAAGTGAATTTGACAACAAGCCTTCTCCAGATTCACTTCCTCCACCTTTAAGGAAAATGAACCTGGAAAGGAGCCACAAGCATTTTAGTCATTAACTTAATGTTTAATACTGAAATGGTATGGAGCTCCCCACTGCTTCTCTACATGTGTCTAGGTGATATTATGGAGCAGATGTCACGGGTAAGAAATGGTGTAGGATAGAGATGAGACTGCCTGTGATTGCCACCTTGCCATGAGGCCATTAGTTCTGTGGCTGGGCTCATGTTACTGGCTGCAGCTCTGTGTTTACAGCAGAGAGAGCTGATTGCAAGAACAGGTGCAGCAATGGTTCCCTGCTGGCTCCAAGCCATCATCACAAGCCCTAAAATGAGGAAAAAGAGAAGTGTGTGTGTGTGTGTGTGTGTGTGTGTGTGTGTGTGTGTCTATCTGTCTGTGTGTGTATGTCTGTCTGTCGGTCTTTGTGTCTGTATGTGTGTCTGTGTGTCTGTCTGTCTGTCTGTCTGTCTGTCTGTCTGTCTGTCTGTCTGTCCATCTGTGTCTGTCTGTCTGTCTGTCTGTCTGTCCATCTGTGTCTGTCTGTCTGTCTGTCTGTCTGTCTGTCTGTGTGCGTGCATGCTTGCGTGATTGAATACAGAGCAAATCCGTCTGCACTTGAAGTACATGGGCCAAAGATAATTCTCCCCAGTAATAAATCTATTGACGCCTCAGTAGACTGGAGTGTCTTAACCTGAACCAGAGTCATGTATCCATCATTTCATCGTCTGTTTGCATCAGGGACACATCTCCTACTGCCCTGCCGTGCTCCCTGAAGAAAATCACCAACACAAGCATTATTTATGGACCTGAATATCAAGTCTGAGGTCTCTCTTTTCACTCACACACACACACACACAGAGACACACACACACACACACGCACACACACACACACACACACACAGAGACACACACACACACACACACACACAAACACTTTTCCCCTCAGCATTTTACCGACAGATTTACACTGCGACAAGCATAAAAATGGCGGCTTGTGAGGCGAGAACTGTATTTCAAGACAGCGGACACACACACACACACACACACACACACACACACACACACACACACACACACACACACACACACACACACACACACACACACACACACACACACACACACACACACACACACACACACACACACACACACACACACACACACACACACACACACACACACACACTACAGTACAGAGCTAAAGTGGGTGAGCGCCCACAGTATGATCTCATTAGAAGGCCATCTGTCTGTGGACAGGCTGACCAAACAAGAGTTAATACCGACATGACAAAAACTACAAAAATGATTGACACACGTTTGTCTTCTAAGTAGCTTCTACAGTTGGAGTTTATGGTTGAACTGAGCTAATTACAGGAACAGTTAAAGGTGCTACGAGGATCCTTCAGTTTATGTTAATTCTAGCACCCACTTTGGACAAAAGCGGTACTGTTTTACTACGCCAGCTGTTGTTCCTGGGTGAGCGTACCCACGACAAAGGCATGAAGAAAAACTATATAAAAATAGCATTCTTTGCACTGATAGTCTCGTTTGCTGTTACATGTCATTTATGATCATCAGAGGAAAAATTTAATCAGTTTGGACTAAGAACACTCAAAATATTGACACAAAAGCTGTTTTGCAAATGTAGAAATATAAGGACAAGTCAACTCATTGGAAAATATGCTATCAAGTTGCATTGTGGGAAATGTAGGCTCCAGTGATTGGGGGTTAGGGTCGTCTAGGGGATTTGTTGTCACATGTGATTTCATGATGTTGTCACTCAACCCTCCAGTCTTCCCCTAAGCTCATTCTAAGCTAAGACTTTTTTGGGTCATGTGTGTGTGTATGTGTGTGTGTGTGTGTGTGTGTGTGTGTGTGTGTGTGTGTGTGTGTGTGTGTGTGTGTGTGTGTGTGTGTGTGTGTGTTCATAGTTGAAAGTTGTTGATGCTGAGAGAATAGTCCCCAATGAATGCATGTTCTAAAAACAGTGGCAAGGCAATTCTTGAATTATACATTTACAAAATGTTTTCAAACATACAAATTGAAGTTAGTCTTTGCCTTCCAAAAAATTATACGCAATGGTTTTATTTAATATCCCTATCAGCATGACAAGGCGTTTGTAAAGGTCTAACCACTAGGACTAATAGATATTTATTCATATTTTATTTTTTTTTATTTTTTTTTTGCAATTTAAAGTAGCTACGAAGAGCTTTCAAATATTTCTGAAACAGTCTAATTTTTCCTCTGATGATCATAAATTACATGTAACAGCAAACGAGACCATCAGTGCAAAGAATGCTATTTTCATATAGTTTTTCTTAATGCCTTTGTCATGGGTATACGCTTACCCAGGAACTACAGCTGGAGTAGTAAAAACACTACCACTTTAGTCCAAAGGGAGGCGCTATAATTAACACAAACTGAATGTTCCTCGGAGCACCTTCAAGGAGCTCTCTTCCATGTTGACACAGTAACCATGGTTATATGGAGGGTGAGAGCATCAGTCTTCACTCACTCCTGCCCTATCTGCCTGTGATTAATACAGTGTCAATCTCTTCAAACATCTTCCATAAACAAGCTAATATTTGCTCAGCCATTAAAGAGACAGACGAATCAGTATGTATGGATGTACTAAGCTCCTATGGCAACACTATTGCATATGTCGTGTACTGTATTAGCCTTGCATGAATCTCCATATCTAATCTAATTTATATTCATGATTTAATATTTGAATGTAATTATTCACAGAGGTGGTGTATGGGGAGTGTCAGCACATTATTACGCCCCCCACAGAGAAACATGTCCCCAGTTAACAGCAAGGTCACGCACAGGGGCAAGCATTCCTATTAATTACAAAGACCTGTGCATAAAACTACACTAAACAGAATGTGTGTGTGTGTGTGTGTGTGTGTACGTGTGTGCGTATGTCTATACTTGTGTGTGTGTGTGTGTGTGTGTGCGTGTGTGTGTGTGTGTGTACGTATGTCTATACTTGTGTGTGTGTGTGTGTGTGTGTGTGTGTGTGTGTGTGTGTGTGTGTGTGCGTGTGTGTGTGTGTGTGTGTGTTTCAGCCGAGCCTAGCCACAGTGTTGACAGACAGAGCTCCACACTGCTACCCTGTGTAGGTCATCCTATAAAGACACCATTAATCTTCTTTTTAATTATGGATATAATGTCATTGCATGAAGCCAAATTAGATGCACACATTGATCATCTTATTTCTCTCCTTCCTGTATATATATCCGCTGACAGTGTGTGGGCTTGTGTAATTATGAAGAGGCAGAAGGAGGAGAATTTGTAAGCAGGCACACACACACAAACACACAACACACACACACACACACACACACACACACACACACACACACACACATACACGCAAGTACAGACACACCCACGCACCCACACATGCAGAAGCACACACACGCACCCACACACACACACACACACACACACACACACACACACACACACACACACACACACACACACACATTCTGTTTAGTGTAGTTTTATGCACAGGTCTAAACACACACACACACACACACACACACACACACACACATACACGCAAGTACAGACACACCAACGCACCCACGCACGCACGCACAAGCACACACACACACACACACACACACACACACACACACACACGCACACACACACACACACGCACACACACACACACACACACAATAAAGCTGCTTCATACAAGGCCAGTGTCTCAGTATTAACTGAATCGCTGTTGTTTTCTTTATGAAATATTTATCCCATAAGAAGATACTATGTGATTAGATGATGTAGGTGGCTTGCATTACAACAGCTTTTTCAAATAGACTCAAGGCCTTTCTTGTGTCTGAATCATCTAATAAAATATAAAAAATAATGCCTTTTGGAAAGTCTTCAGGGGGGATTTTTTCCGTCGAGTAATAGTAGAATAGTAACGAACGATAATTTTTTTTATTTTACCTAAAAATGCTGTACAACTTAATAGCAATTTTGTGTTTGTGTGTGTGTGTGTGTGTGTGTGTGTGTGTGTGTGTGTTAAGACTACCACATTGGTACTTAAAGGTCACATATTATGCTAAATGCACTTTTTAAATGTGTTCTAACATATCCATGGGTCCACGGTGTGCCTAGAGACTGCCAAAATATTTAAAAAAATAACAATCTCTCCTGTTCTCACTCTCCCCCTTTCTGAAACCCCCACCCCTCCCCCCCAATATACTCCAGTCAGAATTTTCCCCTTTTCTGACCTCACAAACTGGAAAGCCAGAAGCTTCCACTGTGCAGCCCACACCCCTATTTCTTATTGGTCCACGGCCCTGACAGACAGAGGGCGAGGCGTATCTGGCTTCGCTTCCGGACAGGGGGTGGGGGCAGCTCAAAGATTGTATATTTACGAGGGGAGCTGCAGCTCTTTTTAAAAAACAGGCCATTGTGAGATTAGCTGAACATCAGCATAGTACAATAAATTATCTGAAAGTTTTTTTCAGCAAACAATTAAAGAAAAACGTATTAGGGACCACTAAGACCATATAATATGGTGTATAATAGTACCGAAACGTGTATAATATGGGAGCTTTAATATTGCCTCATTTCCTTTTAATAAATGCCTGCATACTCTGCTTCAGTGTGTATTTCTAGCTGGCTGATTGACACACTGTTAAAAGCATAATCAGTTTTATTGTTCATTTCAAGGTTTCTGTGAAGTGTCATTTTGTTATTGTGAAGAATTCCAACATGGTGACTTTATTATTCAACTGTCAGTGCACAGAAAATAAAACTGGAACAACAGCCGCCACTGTGCGATAGCTTTGTTCCTTTGTAGATAACACGGTCACGTCTGTTTGTTCAGAAATGTATGACTTGCATTGTCAAAAGGGTTCTTTCTTTGCTTTTATGGAATTCATTTTCCATTATGAATAAAGAAAAATAATATTGCAAACCATTAGCAGTAAAAATTAACTCTGTAATGTTGTGTATTGTCAAATGTTGTTGTGTATTTGACCTTGAGGGCCACCGTACTTATAACTAAATGACACAATACCAAAGATGGACTTCCGTCATTCACATAGCTAATACAAGGATATGTTTAATCCATTGAACGTTAAAGACAGTTGTCACATGATATTTGAGGTGATGGCTGTAGTCGGGCAAACATCGGGCAACATGTACGCAAACTCCCAGCAAATTTTGGTCTAATTTTCGGCAGAGGTTCGCGCAAAATTCACAAACGTGTCATAAGTACCAACTCAGTGTGATTGCAAAGTGAAAACTGTGGCCAATTCACATTTTTTCTCGCAGTTTTGTGTCCAACTAGTCCCAGCCTAGTGAGATAGGGCCTTTGAGCATCTACAGAGTGGAATCTAGAGTTGATCATTAACGCTCTCCAGCTCTGTTGCCCTGGAGACGGCTGCATACATTAATTGTTCTAAACATGCTGATAATGATCTTTGTAAACTGCACAACACAGCACAATGGAACTGAGCAACCAAGCAGAAGTTTGGGCACAGGGTCAGCTCCTGCATTATAGATGCACAAGCACGCACGCACACACACACACACACACACACACACACACACACACACACACACACACACACACACACACACACACACACACACACACACACACACACACACACACACACACACACACACACACACACACACACACACACCTTTAATGTGCTTCTACAAAGATTAGAAAAGGCCATCAGTTTGAGGACAAAGAGTATGACCTTGGACCTTTTTCAATACATAAAAGGAAGGTCACGAGTGAGTTCAACCAATTATCAGAAAATATGGGTTTGATACACAAACACACACACACACACACACACACACACACACACACACACACACACACACACACACACACACACTCACTCACGCATGCCACGATATGGGTTTGTCATGGTATAGTTAGATTGAGGGTGAGACACTGCAGTTGAATAGGGTAACATTTTTAACTTAGATATCATAATGGAACTTTGCCAGTTGATTACTTACATTAAAACAGTTATTAATTGTATTGTATTTTTTTATTTATTTTTTAATAAAGTAGATTTTGTCAATATCTAACTGGATAAAGCCAGAGTTAAAGCTAAAGAGAATATATTTTGGATACTGTTAGGTTGGTGGTTGCTAGCAGCAGGTACGAACCCAGTTGATGCGATGATTTAATAATAATATAACACTAGAAACTAGAACAAAAGCAAACTCACCAACATGACAACGCTGCGACACTAAAAGGGAAAACAAGGGATTAGATAGACAAGACAGGGGAGACAACGAGGCACAGGTGAAACACATTAGGGAGGGAGCAGCAATCACACAGGAGGGAAACTTGACAGGACATGGGAGAAACAAGACAACCTGAAGCCTGCACATTTCACATGGGGCTCAGAGCTGTAGCATATAGACAAGCCTTGGGTGTTTTCCATGTGCAACATTCCCGACATCACAGTCAATTCATGACAGCACATGAAGGTTTAAAAGAAAAAAAAACACGCCTTAAACTCTGCATTAAAAAACCTGTTTTATGAGGCAATGCCTATCGTGACAATCTGGGAAGATCCACCACCGTTATATCTCAACACATGTCTAGTAAAGGTGTCACTTCACTATCTGTCTTCATCTGTATTTCAACACAAACAACAAGAATAAAAAAAAAATGTCAACTTCGTCTACAATTTGACACATCAATCGCCAGTCAGCGGTGCTAAATAATACTCACTGGTTCAAGTCAGTCTTTGACAAGCATTTTCCCAACATGCATCAGGGCAAATGAATAGCAATCTGGCCTTTTCTATAGCTGTGATAGCTATTGTGTGTGTGTGTGTGTGTGTGTGTGTGTGTGTGTGTGTGTGTGTGTGTGTGTGTGTGTGTGTGTGTGTGTGTGTGTGTGTGTGTGTGTGTGTGTGTGTGTGTGTGTGTGTGTGTGTGTGTGTGTTGTGCATAATGCATTGCAGCAGCAGGGACAGGGGTAATTAAACCAATCAGAGGAGAGCATCATCAATCTCAGGTGAACCGCGGGGAGGCAATGAAACAGAGAGAGAGAGAGAGAGAGAGAGAGAGAGAGAGAGAGAGAGAGAGAGGGGGAGAGA
>NC_137228.1:14478838-14486338 GCF_949987685.1 Ammodytes marinus
ACTTGCTCTTGCGTATATATCTGTCGTATCCCCGGTTGTTTTCATACGGAGGCTCTGTCGATGTGACGTCACTTCCGGTGCGCACTGGATTGTCGGTCAGAATCGCCCAAATAGCATACTGATTTAGACACTAAAAATCTCTACCGGAAGGCATGCAGGTATTTTTAAGCATCCTAAATCTGACCAAAAGAATTGGGACATCCTACATCTCTTTTCTTCCGTACTAAATAGCAGAAAGTATGGGGATTGGAACGCAGGGAAGATGCTGGAAATGTTGCTCTGTATCAAGCAGCCAAATAGCTGTCTGAAGATGGCAGCTTGTCAACTTAATTCATTTGGTTTATTCTAAATACTGCATTATCTGTCTGAGACACTGGAAGAGGGCTGGGCCATAAAGCCTAATGCCCTGTTATTAATCAATAAATCAAGACATTAAAAACCCCTGGGCCTAAATGTTGACTTTACCTTATTGATTTCTACATAAAAGTCCCTCTGCGGTAAAGAAGAAAGGAAATACAACTAAATGAGAAAGTGTGTGTGTGTGTGTGTGTGTGTGTGTGTGTGTGTGTGTGTGTGTGTGTGTGTGTGTGTGTGTGTGTGTGTGTGTGCGTGCGGCCTTTGACTCCTGTTAGTATATGTCACATTGGTCCTTATTATTTGCAGTAAATATGTGGTTGTGATAGATAGATAGATAGATAGATAGATAGATAGATAGATAGATAGATAGATAGATAGATAGATAGATAGATAGATAGATAGATAGATAGACAGACAGACAGACAGACAGACAGACAGACAGACAGACAGACAGACAGACTTACAGAGAGAGAGACAGACAGACAGACAGACAGATAGATAGATAGATAGATAGATAGATAGATAGATAGATATTTCTTGGGCCTTTTAGCCCAGAGGAAAAGGCTGAGATTGGGAAGGAGCTTTGATGTCATTCTGAACCTCCTTCTGCAATTCAATAAGTCAAGGTCATTTCTTAGCTTTTAGCATTCATCAATAAATGATTTGCCAGATTCATTTTGAGGCTTTAGGATAATGACTGTAGACAAATGAGGCTATTGCTAACAACACTGGCAGACAGCACTGGATAACAAGGACACATGGAGGATTATGCTAAAAGACACACAGGTGCTCACTCACTAATGGTATGATTAGGCCAAAAGGCAAGGCAAGGCAGTATATTTATACAGCACAATTCAGACACAAGGCCATTCAAAGTGCTTTACAAGGGCATAACATACATCAAGATAAGACATTAGAAATCGCATTTTAGGAGATCACAAAAGGAAAAAAGACAACACTTTATGTTGCTAATATGGATTATGTAGGCCCCTACTAGTACAACTGAGCCTCATAATAATGCCATGGTCCAAGTATTTGGTCATAAACAAAAGTATGGCACACGTTAGAATGTTAACTTGATACCAAAGTTACCTATTCACCTGTAGTGTCTCGCCCCAAAAGATTTTGACCTTGCCTTTGTCCAACTCTTGTTCCTTCGAGCATTGGTTAAACTACATTTGGTTTGCTCCGTCCCTATGAGAAATTGTGCTATTCTGTGTGTGTGTGTGTGTGTGTGTGTGTGTGTGTGTGTGTGTGTGTGTGTGCGTGCGTGTGTGTGTACTTTTCAAAATGCACTCAGCACTTTTGCCTGAAGCCTGCTGTATGTGCTTTCACTTGGAGGCCGTCTCTTGTCAGCTTGCACCAGTCAGCCTGTGTTGTCTGCTGCGCTGCCCTTGTCACAATGAATGCTCATATATCCACTGGTTGTAACTCTAGCCTAGCTCACTGTGTGCATGTAGCGGCTCTGAAATAGAACCATGTCTGTGATAGTAGCCAGCGTATAGAGAGAGAGAGAGTCCCTCTGGGCTACTACACGCGGCTACATATAGTGGCTGCTGCAACAGTCACATTCAATCAGCCAGGTCCTGTACACTGTGAGGTTGGCTGGGTGGGTCTGAAAATGGGTCAGCTAGCATCATGATCATGGGTCTATTTTTGGACAAAACCATATGAAAGAGTATGTTCCCATATAAGTCCCCAAGGCAACAAGGGATATAATTTATTCTTTGAATCTTTAAGCCCAAGGCTAAAGTGAAAAGCTCAATGTGTAATAAGTATCTCAATTAGGCCTGAGGCTCCAAAGGTTTAAGAGAGGGGCCTTATCGCAGCGATGCTCCGTGGCCCACAATCCCCAATGCGCCTTGAATATCAAAGCTTTTCTACAAGAGCAGATATATAGCCCTCAGTGAAGTTAAGAGAGTCACATTCATCCCTCTCTGCGCTTTCTACACAGTATACTTCCCTTTCAGCTGTCTTGTGCCTGTCTGTGTGTTAAAGGTGGAGTCAGTGATTCTGGAGAACGCTTTTTGTGAAAATTATTTTTTCGTCAAAATCTGTGAATATCTCCTCATGATCCATAACCTGTCCAGACAGTGTGTGTCTGTCTGTACTGTAAACAGGCATGTTGTGAGCTATGACAGCCCCCTTTGTTCACATACCATCTATCTATCTATCTATCTATCTATCTATCTATCTATCTATCTATCTATCTATCTATCTATCTATCTATCTATCTATCTATCTATCTATCTATCTATCTATCTATCTATCTATCTATCTATCCCTTTTTACTGCATTTAAATGAACGCAATATGCAAATTTCCTAGCTCTATTATGCACTGTGGCCCATGTGGTCATTTCATAGCCTTGATTTTTCAAATGTCTTCCCAAACTCCCTCCTGTCCGCTCTGTTCAGTGCCCAGGTCAATCCTAGCGCCGGGCAAGTGGCAATTCTCACTTATTTGCTATGGGACCCCCGAACCCTGCCCATCGGACCATGAAATGAGTTCATTTTCAACACAGTGAGATCCAAATGACTGCTGCTACAATAATATCACACCCCTGTCATAACCGCTTATGCATTTTGAAACAGAAAGGAAATGCGAGGTTTTTGTCACTATAGTGTCTCAAAGAGGACTGAATTGGATGATGGCTTTTCGACATAAACGTGCACTCAGTTCTTCCCCACTGACTTTACAAGGGGTTTTGATTTTGCTGTTATAATAGCTGCACCATGTTTGTGTTTCACTTTTTAGTATTATCACTTTCAGACACACAGTAAAAGGACAAAAACTAGCAAGAAATATCACTCAACAAACACAATCGCTGCGCTCTAAACCACATACTTTTTCTTTTTACTATACTTCATACTAAATCATGCTGCTATTGGATGTATATTAGGGCATCCGGGTATTTTTGGCATACTGCATTTTTCATGCAGGTATTAGGCATCCTAAATATTTTCCTGGCAAACTAAATAGTATGGAGGTCTGGGTATTGGAACGCAGGGAATATCTCATTACAGTATGTCTACCTCTCTATCACTTTCTGTTATGTCCTGCCTCCTAAATGGAAGCAACAAAGACGAACATTGCATCATAGGTTTATATTAACAAAGATCTATGTTTAGTCATAAAAAAAAGGTTGTTGACGAACATTTTTCATCATAGTTTCCATTAACAAAGCTATTGCAGGATAACATTACTAGATTTGGAAATGACTGTAGTTTACCAATGTGTACCGTCTGCATGAAAAATTTAATTATTGCCTTATTACTCATACAAGACCATATAAGGCAAGTTCATTTCTATAGCTCAATTCAGACACAAGGCCATTCAAAGTTCTTCACAGGGGCATAAAATACATCAAGATTAGACATTAGAAATTGCATTTAAGAGATAGTGTGAACAAAGAAAATGCATCAAGATTCAAGATTAGACATTAAACATTTAGACAGAGGTGTGTAGAATGGCTGCAATGAAAATGACTTGACTGACAATATAGTTATTTTTCTATATACTGTTGTAGCCTATTTAACTTGTTAATTTCTCTTGCATAGTTTCAAACTAATTTAAAAATATTGGGGAATCTGTTTTCAAAAAACAAAATAGAATGTATTTTGCGGCAATCTTCGCCTACGTTAGACATCATGTAGGCCGATCACACTCGTGTCTGTTCGGACTAAAGTGTCTTTCCCTAAATTCCATCCCATTCTTGTACGTTAAATAGATCTATTGCATGCGATGTGCTTTACTAGGTAGTGAAAAAACTTCCCTAATAATCTACATCTGGGTCCTGTACTTTGTTTTATGCATTAAAATGACAATCCCACCCCGGTAAGAAATGTCAGACACAAGTTATTATAGGCTGCCGGTCCTATAAATAGATGATGGCACATTTTCAAGGCTCACATTATCATTTGCCAACAGATGCGGTGCGGGGGAGAGAGAGAGAGACAGAGGGAGAGAGAAAGAGAGAGAAAAAGAGAGAGAGACATAAAGAGAGAGAGAGGGAGAGAGAGAGAGAGAGGGAGAGAAAGAGGGAAGGGGGGAGGCACTGAAACAGTCCATTTAGTGGGGCGAGAAATAAAACTCTATTTGTTTTAATCATTAAACAAGGGGGGAGTTTATTGAAGTGAAATATGTTTGGCAATATAACACGACGCTGAATAGCCCGGGCTGTGATGAATCCCAAACACCCAGAGGTCACACAGAGTCCAATAACAATGGATGGTGTGTGGATCTGCATGGGAACAATCTGTGGGGGAGTAAAATGTAAAATGAATCCACACTCATTAGGCATATTGTTGTTTTTGCTGCATTTTCATCTGTGAAGTAAAGTTAAGATCAGACATTTCTGAAAGTAGGGCAGATGTGCTAGCCGGCTCTGGGCCTATCGGAGCTGCTAGCTTTATCTTGAAAGCAGAAAAACAACTTGTCAAGAGGTAGAGATCTTTATAAAGGTGACTGGATAGGAGAAAATCACACTCTAAGCCTCATCATCCAGTGTTACTAAAGCTGTCTTATCTGAGGGCTTTCTTAGATAGATAGATAGATAGATAGATAGATAGATAGATAGATAGATAGATAGATAGATAGATAGATAGATAGATAGATAGATAGATAGATAGATAGATAGATAGATAGATAGATGGATAGATGGATAGATAGATGGATAGATAGATAGATAGATAGATAGATGGATAGATGGATAGATAGATGGATAGATAGATAGATGTTTGCTTCCTTTTTGAATATAATAAATGGTCAGAATATCTAACTATCAAATTAGAAATGCAAATGATTATAAATATTTAAACAGTATTTCAAGTGTAGTTCCAACCTTGGTTCACCCTTTTTCATGATCACAACTCCTTTTTTCTCTCAGTGAAATACCCCAATGTTGTGCAAAATATCTGTATTTAAGTGAAAGAACAGCTTTGCACTACATTGGAGTATTTCACCGTTATGTTGTTGTGTGAGACAGCAGCACCTGCAGCCCAGCAGGGCGGATGGAGACACAGTGTCACACTCCCAGCTGTCTCTATAATAACTATAAATCAAAATGTCTTTCTATCTCTCACAGGGATTTGAGCTTTTTGTGCTGACAGAGAGACAGCGCTCTGAGCAGTTTTAGGGGTTTGGTGCCTTGCTCAAGGGGCACCTCGGCAGTGCCTAGGAGTGAGACTAGCACCTCTCCAGCTACCAGTCCACACTGTACCATTGTTCTGTGCTGGAGTTGAACCAGCAACCTTTTTGGCCTCTAGCCGAAGTCCCCACAGTTAATCGGCACATTAACAAACATGTTAACACCAAGCTTCATACATTTCTTGCATCGTTAATAACAATAACTCATGATTAAATGTACATTTAATTTGGCAACACAAACTCTATTTTCCCTTGTCTGAGCCCTGGATAAGGTCTTTAGCTTGTGGGGCTTTAACCTTGTCAGTTGGTGTGAGGCGGTAATTGTCCGAGGTCATTGAACTCTCCATTAGTGTCTGTTAAAGTGTTTGAGAGGAAATCAGCTAATGTAAATTATTCATGATTCTGCAGCCTACAGAGTAAAGGGGACGTTGTTCGATGTTAGATTTGTTTATTGAGAGGTCGGGGCTAAGAAAAAAACTGCAGCTTAAAGGTACATTGTGTAATATTGTAAGAGTATTTTGGTGTCATTTAGTGGTGAAAGTTCTAGATTGCAACACTCCCCTAGGCTAATAATTTACAAAAGATACGGTGGCCTTCAAGGACAAGAAGATATAGTTACTAAAGATGGCATCATCCACCGCTGCCTCAAGTCTTTTTTCACAATATAATAAGTGCTGAGGTGAAGATGTATTTAGTTATTTATTCAATTTATTTTTTAGCTTTTTTTAAATTTCAAACATGTTTGACAACAGAAATAAAAGAAAATACAAAGAGAATATTTTGTTTTTTGTGAACAGTTAAACGAAACGAGTCGAGGCAAAGTCTTCCCTCAAGGTCTCTCATCCCTGTCTGCTATTGTTCTTCAGAGACAGAAACTACACAGCAAATCACCAGGACTGAGCTGCTATCCATGAAAGACCTCTACACATCTCCCTGACGTCTGGCAAGTGTGTGTGCGTGCGTGTGTAAGTGTGTGTAAGGCCAATCTCGTCACCCCAGAACAAGCAGTCCTGGCTGGCAGAAGCTACAGCGAGACCTTTCCTGGGGCAGTTTATGTACAAAGACCAATTGAAAGATAGTTGTTGGGTTGTTTACCATGTGAGCTAAACTGGTATCATGACCCTCATGAGGGAGATCTATTTATCTGATACACTTTGCTTTGTAGAATAAGATTCAATCTATAATGCACTGATGTTAATTAAACCAACCAACTGTAGAATCATTGATATTAGCTTCCCTTTCGAACCACAAAAACAGAAACTGTTATGTGTTACTGCAAAAGTTATAATTGACAGACCAATGTCATCCTGCTACATAATGGGTGATAGGATGGCCTGGAGGAAAGAGGGGCCAACTAGTAACCATGAGGTCTCTGGTTGGATCCCCGGCACCGGACAGGAGGGTAGTAGTAGTAAAACTAGTGGTGGCTGCTATTACATCTACAGTGCCCACCATCTCTACCATTGTGTCCTTGAGCAAGACACTTAACCCCAAACTGCTCCAGGGGCACAGATAGGGCAGCATACGGCACTTCTATCTACCTTCCTTCCTGATAATTTTGTCAGAATCATGTGGGAAAAGTGTGCGAAAATTAGATAAAAGTGAAAGAATTTTAATGGGATTTGCCCCTCCACAGAGGCTCAGTCCTCTTCAGAGCAGACCCGGGTTAGAATCCAGCCCGGGTTGTTCTCTGCATGTCATTCCCCTCTCTGACCCATTTCATCTCTGTCTCTCCAAAATTGTCTAATCAAGCAAAAATCCCCAAAAATTATCTTTAAAAAAAACGAAATAATTAAATCTGGCTCTCAGCTCTCACCAACACCACACCGGGCAAATGAGTCAGCGCTTCATTTCCTGACTCTGACCGACGAGAATCAATCTTTATGCTAATATAAGTTCCCCTTTACAGATCCTAAAGATGACAACCATTATCCACATTTACATTTTGATCTCCTGCTAAAATAATGACAATAAATCACTGGGGGTGTCATGGCTG
>NC_137228.1:14488838-14578838 GCF_949987685.1 Ammodytes marinus
ACTTAATCATGTTATCCACTCTCAGTGGGAGATGTACACAGATCCAACAAACAGGATAAAGCATCACTGACTTTCTTAACACGCTCTTAAAGTGAGAGGGAGCTCCTTGAGACATTAACACATCAAAAGTAATGAATTCCTCTAAAGTTGATAATCACAGCGTTAATTGGACTTGTTTACATCTTCAGAGGTATAATCAGAAGGGCCTATGTGTATTCATGAGCTCTTGATTATGGATGCAGAAGAGCTTTTAGTCCTAAGGCAACTGAGGGTGATAATAAGTAAATGACATTAATACATGATTACTGTTATTAAGAGAGCAATCACCAATTTGTCTAAACAGAAAACGAAGGATTCTGACTGAAAAAGAAAACAAGATTGATGCGGCCGTTTCTGTTATGACTGCTGTATTCAAAACACAACCCAGCGACATTGGAGAGAGGCATTGTGGAGTTTTGTGTGTGAAGAATTGTGCTTATTTCAACCTATTTTATTTCCAAAAGATGTGTTTATTTTGGCTCCATGGGTCCTGCTAACTTTCTACTCTCAACTCAGTATTTTTCATTCGTAAATAAAGCAGTAGGCTCTTAGTAAAACGTGTGTATAACTGTGGGAGTTGTTGATCCATAACCCGTGTCTCAATAACTAAACGGAGATTTTTGACTTTGAAAACTCAGCCTCCAGTATTAACTTACATCCAGTAGGTATATGGACACTTCTGGATGTGTTGGGAAAATACAGTTATAAAAGTCGAATTAGGCATCAAACATTATTAAAGCATCTGCCTCGCTAAGCTGCTTATGTACTCAATACATCCACAGCCCTGCAAGTAGATGGTAAGAGCAATTTCTTTCAACTTTGTTTCTTAAATATATTTATCTTTCGCACTCCACAAAAGATCACACATCCCCAAACTGCTGACTAGGATGGGACACACATCATGCAGCCTCAGCAACTCACACAGAGACATACACAGTAACTCTCCAACCAAAACAGGTCACAATTTAAAATAAAAAAATTCACCATTTTTACTGTTGCTTCTCACGCGGCCCAACAGTGCAAGTTAAGTGGAGTGGGTCATAATCGACCAAATAACATGCTGATCTCGACACTTAACATCTCTAGCAGATGTAGTGGGACAAAACAGCTAAGATTCTATTCCACTGTATGCTTTTATAGAGTTAAAAATATCTCTGCGTCAACCAGCCAATCACTACAGACCTGACTCCCTCTGATAAGTGTCTAAACGTGAGGCTAAGGTCTAAAGGCTGTTACATACTCCGCAACAAGAAAGAAAGAAACTTCTCTTGACAGTACTGCGAGAACAAGAACTAAGTTCTTTCTGGTCTGGACATTTCATACTTTACCAGAACTCAAGTGCCGAACTCCTCACCGCGGCACACGTCACACGCTGTTACCATAGTAGCGCCAGCTGATTTTCCTCATTGACTTCAGATTGACCAATCACACAATAGTTCTCTGACCAGCTGCGAGAAGAAAGTTCGGCCCGGACGTCATTTTGTTCTCACAGCTCTGTCACCGAGAACTTTGTTCTTTCTTCTCTCGGGGTATGTATATAGACTGATATATATGCTGCAGTGCACCGGCAGACAGCCTTTTACTTTGGTATTTTTTTCAAGTTCGGTCATGTAAACGGTTGCTAGAGTACATACAATTTTTCTCAGAGAAATAAATCTCCCAAACAGTACCAGCCACTAGTGTAAAAAATACCTGTTCTTTATAAAAACAACTTCCCCAGTTAAGCACAAAGCTAAGTTCAACCATTATGGACCCTCAAAGCAGAGGGTAAAATAAGTTCTCTGTGGTTTGTTTTGATCAAATTGACTCTCTTGAAAACACAAGCACTTGTTCAGTCAGCCAAACATTAAAAGCTGATTTCTTGGTAAAAAAACCTGGAGTGGGCCCTTGAAGGTTATTGCTAATTGGGACTATTTATCAACACACTCCAGCCAATACTGTGACAAGTACATGCTCCGTTCTCCTGTTTCTCATTACCACTATCTGTAATGAGGACAGAATGTATCTCTGGATTTACATACAAGGGCAGGCTAAGGAGAGAGGAGAGAGGAGGAGGGGGAGTTTAGATGGTAGTGGAATTAATAATTTGGCATTCTTTGTATACTTGTATCCACCCTAAGGACTAAGGTTAGGTGGATGGAGATGATAGGGAGATTCTGCTAAACAAGTTGATGTTGCCTGTGAAATGTTAAGGTAAAAGGATCCTAGAAAAGATAAAATTCTATCTATCTATCTATCTATCTATCTATCTATCTATCTATCTATCTATCTATCTATCTATCTATCTATCTATCTATCTATCTATCTATCTATCTATCTATCTGCCATAGTACAGCGCCTCTGGAGCAGTTTGGGGTTAAGTGTCTTGCTCAAGGACACAATGGTAGAGATGGTGGGCACCATAGATGTAATAGCAGCCAATACTAGTTTTACTAACACCCTCCTGTCCGGTGCTGGGGATCCAACCAGAGACCTCATGGTTACTGGGAGGAGGAACCAGAGACCTCATGGTTACTGGGAGGAACCAGATACCTCATGGTTACTGGGAGGAGGAACCAGAGACCTCATGGTTACTGGGAGGAGGAACCAGAGACCTCATGGTTACTGGGAGGAGGAACCAGAGACCACATGGTTACTGGGAGGAGGAACCAGAGACCTCATGGTTACTGGGAGGAGGAACCAGAGACCTCATGGTTACTGGGAGGAGGAACCAGATACCTCATGGTTACTGGGAGGAGGAACCAGATACCTCATTGTTACTGGGAGGAACCAGAGACCTCATGGTTACTGGGAGGAACCAGAGACCTCATGGTTACTGGGAGGAACCAGAGACCTCATGGTTACTGGGAGGAGGAACCAGAGACCTCATGGTTACTGGGAGGAACCAGAGACCTCATGGTTACTGGGAGGAACCAGAGACCTCATGGTTACTGGGAGGAGGAACCAGATACCTCATTGTTACTGGTCGTCCCTCTCTTTCCAACCTATTTGAAAGTTGGCTATTACAATGACGCAGTAGTACATTGCACACATTTTCCCTTTTTACTTTTTCCTACACTTAGATAATATTGAACAGCTTAGCACAGTTAAGGTGCTTTAATGCGAGATAATAAACCTTTGATAATAAAAATAGCGCTATCAGAAATGTCAGTCACAGCACTGTTCTCTAGCCTGCTTGATACCTTCAAAATGAGACAAAAGTTTTTTCTTATTAAAGTATATGAAAGCCGACATTGTGACCTAATGTTTCTGTACGATAGCATTTGCGAACAGACACATATTGTGATGGGTTGGGGATTACCTGCTTGTCTGAGCTGGAAACAAATAAAGACTTAAAGCACCTTGTCTTGAATCCAAATGAGACACATACACAGTTACTCAATGCGACCAAAAAACTGTCAAAATAAAAGCAGGAGAGGGGGATATCTCCCAGCAGGATTAATACAGCTCTATTCTTTACCCAGAGATTACTAGCACCAGGTTGATTTAATCATCTATATTAACAGAAGGAATTAAACATGCCGCCACCTAGCCACGATCAAGAAAAGGCCTTTAGAATAGGGATACATTGAGGCTGTATGCGTCCTACAGGTACATTGGTATGCAGGGGCCGTGCTTCGTCTCAAGCCGCCTGACAAGCCTTATCTCCACCACTGGTCCACAGGTGTTTGCTGTCACAGAAATGTGATCAAAATGCAGCGCATGGACGGGGCTGCAGCCAAACACTGTGTATTAACTCCACCAGATTACAGACAGCCTGTTGAAGTAAAGCGTCAGTCGCCACATTTATCTTGAATCTTAATATATTGGTAATTGTTGCAAGCAGCGAAAAAGCTAAGAACAAGCAGCTAGCATTTCCATATTAACAGCATCAGAACCCTGCAGTGAAACAAGGATATACTGTACTTAGCAAATGTCTATTAAATATGTTGTTATTGCGTATGTTTGCCGCTACTGGATGTCAGAATTTCCTTCATGATCAGTAAAGTATCTATCTATCTATCTATCTATCTATCTATCTATCTATCTATCTATCTATCTATCTATCTATCTATCTATCTATCTATCTATCTATCTATCTATCTATCTATCTATCTATCTATCTATCTATCTATCTGTGATTTTTAAGTGGTCCAGATTGTTTTCTTTGAGCAATTATGAAATATGCCAGCACACATAGTCATGCCAGAGCCATTATAGCTACAGTGCATTAACTACACAAATGACTCGATGCACTGCTCTAGCTCGATGCATAATGTTCAGATTGATTTGACTTGCAAATCCCTTACCTGTCCGTGGCACCCACAAAATCCCTTTTAAGACGTAAAGCGTTTTCTAAGTGAAACTGAGATCCTCTCTCTGGTAATTACAATAAGCTGTATCACTCGTCTGAGAATAATTCTGTCTGTAAGAGAGTGAAGCCTCTATAAAGCCCTGTGGCAGTCCCCAAATCAAGACATGAATACTGTTTAAAAAAAATATATTACTGTATAATAATTTCAGTGTTAAACTAATAGAGGCTTGACATTTCTCCTGCTCAATTTTTTATTTTTTTTGCAACATTTATATTAATTTGAATTACCTTTAAGTTGAGACTTTGACACTCCTAACTTTTTTTCATGTATCTTATTTGCTATTTTGTATTGTATCTTGTACAGTACTTTGGTCAACTGATGTTGTTTTTAAATGAGCTATAGAAATACATTTGACTTTGACTTACTCTTTCATATAATCCTGTCTTGACTACTATCACTCTCTTTTCACTTGCCTAAAACTAAAACATTATTGCACAAGTTACAAGTGTTCCTATGCAGCACATGTCCCTTGTATACAAACTTAACTACAGTATGTCCTCTGAATCAGAACCGAAATCCAATTTAAAACACAATATCCCTCCTCCCATATCCTGTATTTTAATAAAAGTTTTGGTGCTGGACTTTAAATGTGTTATTCCATCTCTCAATCCCTTGTCAATCTTTTGTTTGCACACCACACTGTGTGTGTGTGTGTGTGTGAGTGTGTGTGTGGTGCGTGTACAGGTGTGTGTGTGTACAGGTGTGTGTGTGTGTGTGTGTGTGTGTGTGTGTGTGTGTGTGTGTGTGAGTGAGTGCAACGGGCATACATTCCACTATGCGGCTAACGGTATGAGATGTGGAAGCTTGATTTAGGAACCTCATGAGCTGGCGATATAATAGCCCCAAAATGTCACAAGTGATCCAACATTTTGATTCCCTCTCATGCATGGCTGCCTAAGGGCTCTATCCCCCCTTCCCCACACACACACACACACACACACACACACACACTCTGACATTCTGAATGACAAAATGCAGCCTATACATATGGACTTACATTCACTGGAAGCATAAATTCTCCCATAACGTCTATACTGTGCTGTAATACATATCACGGTTTTGTACATATTTGCTGTCCCGGTGGCAGAGATATTTTGTAATCATGACACAAACACACACACACACACACACACACACACACACACACACACACACACACACACACACACACACACACACACACACACACCATTCCCCCCCGAAGTACTTTCATTTTTTGCGTTATGTACTTTGTAGTAATAATAACGTAATTCAGTCCATATCCCAATCCTAAAGTGGTGATATGATGACAGTTCTGACATATACAATTAGAGCGTTTAACTTGACATACATCAGAGTATGTGACAATACCAGACTATAGCCCACACCGTATATAAAGCTGTCAGGCAAGCTATTTTCCACGCCATGATTATTGTAGGAATTAGACCTTCATATTTGACGTTTCCGCGGTTCACAATCTGAATCTAGTGTTAAAGTGTAGTTAGTGCTTATTCAGAAAGATGTTCACATGTTTAAAATGTAAGTGCAAATAAGAAATAGAAATTCAACTTGGACAAACATGTCTGTAATATCAGGATATGGGGGTATGGTAAATGGTAAATGGTAAATAGACTTGACTTATATAGCGCTTTTTAGCCGTTTTTTCTCAGCCCCAAAGTGCTTTACATTTCTTACCGCATTCACCCATTCATACACACACTCATATACCGATGGCAGTAGATATAATGGTGGGTATGTAGCCTAACTAATCATTTAGGTTTTTTTATTAACTCCATCATTGAAAAATCCAAATTCTAGATGTCCTTCACTGAAAACTAAGATAAACTTTAATAGACAAATGCACATCAGTATTTTTTGCAAAATGACTTGTGATTACCTCTTTTATCTCAGGTACAACACATCAATTAAATAATATGCTGTTTAGCTTCGGAGCAATGTAACCTAAACATTCAAGCCAAGTGAAGCATCAAAATGAAACTGAAATTGGTACTTAAATGAATTCATCATTAAGATACCATGTCAGATTAAAATCACCGCTTAATTACAAATGAGGTCATTCACAACTTTTTTTATAGTGTGATTGATCGATCAACAACATTAAAGGTTTTTTTACTGGGAGTTTTTTCTCAGCCGAGCCCAGGGTGTAAGGGCAGGGTGTCATACTGTATGGAATGTAAAGCCCACTGAGGCAAACTATTTGTGATATTGGGCTGTACAAATAAAACTGATTTGATTTGATTTGATTAAAAAAATCAGCAGCAGAGACAAATGTGATTTCATGGATATTTTCACTTTGTTGTTCGTACATCACAAATAGCACCACACCACACACTGCAGGCAGGACATCAAGGCCAGACAATGTGCTAATGTAGAACAGAAAACACTCAGTGATAGCTCTGTGTCACATTAACGTTGCTGTGTTGTCTTATCTGATGCTTGTTTGGCTATTACAGAGAAAACCCTTTTGCCTTCTGGCTTCCTTTATAGCAAGATCAACAAACATGGCTCACTTTATCAGTATTGTAATTTGTCTCTGACGACAACTTAATAGTCTCTTTACAAGGACACATCTAGAACGCAAAGAGGAATGGCCGTTTAAACTGCGTTGGCTTTTGTTTTTCATTCCGACACAGTCAGCCAGAAGCGTGCCATACCTTCATCACAGATACAGACTCTATATAGGAACTTCTAGGAGCCATATGCTTGTGATTGAAGCAAGACCAGAACAGCCAATCTGTCAACATTAAAGGTGCACTATGCAGTTTCAGAAGAGGGGGATTTGTTTACATTTAAAGAGCCTGCAGTTAGTTTAAAAAATATATTTTCTTTACATGAAATGTGTAGTATTTGATCATTCTATCACCATAAATCATAACTAAATTATTTTCAGGCACCTGCAACCAAACGTAAGACTAGAATATATTTGTAAACCAAACTGTGGGCCCTGCTGCTGTCAACAACAACAGTGAAACAGTAACTTTTCAGGAAGCGTTCTAACTTCAAACAGTGTTTCAGGGATCACATTTTCCTGTGAGGAAAGTTTGTTTAATCAGTTATGAGAATATACCTTAGAAAATCTTCACTTTTCTCACAAATCCAAAGTTGCATAGTGCACCTTTAAAGATACACTTTTTTCAGCTAATTCGGACCAACAGTACCCACTAGGATATATATTTTCTCTGATTTGGAGGGCCTGGTTTGAAGATAATCAGCTTCAACAATCCTTTGTCAGTGTCCAGCAGCAGCAGCCGGATCAAACAGAGCTCAATAGCATTTCCAACACACAGCGGAAAGTCTGAACAAATGGAATAACCAACGGCTGTTTTAGAAAATAACAGTCGTCCGTCTCACACTGTGAACTCAACAACAAGACTCTGCCAAAATCATTTAAGAGAGAAAATGCCCAGAAGCATTTCCAGGATTGGTATTGGATCTATTGTGTTAGGAAGCATAAATCAGTGTGCAATTCTGATTAAAAGAATACTCATGGTGAGAAATCTAAGGGCATTTTAATACCTGATAGTCTTATTCTAGTTTGTGTCATTGGTTCCGACAATATGTGAGAATGCAACACGAGAATGATATGTTTACAGGTTAAGTTCTCTTCTACAAGCTCTGTCTGAAATTCCTTCAGGATCAATAAAGTATCTATCTATCTATCTATCTATCTATCTATCTATCTATCTATCTATCTATCTATCTATCTATCTATCTATCTATCTATCTATCTATCTATCTATCTATCTATCTATCTATCTATCTATCTATCTATCTATATCATTTGAGAACGTTCTTCTCACTCATTGGTCAGATGTGTCTGGGGGCGGAGCAATAATGTAGTTCCTGAGCTGCTCTACGATTGGTCAGAATTTCTGAGGCTCAAACCTAAAATGATGACTCACAATAAGACCAAAGATTTTATCAAAACAGGAATTATCATTTTAAATCCCCTGTTTGGTCAGTCTGTCCAACAATGTGGTCACAGATGGCCGCAATTAATGTATATTTGGGATATTCACGGTTTCAGTGACCTTGAATGTCATAATCGCCTTTAACTTTCCACCATAAAACTTGATTAAAACATTCATTATTCCCTTTCATTTCAGATGACTCTTTTGAATTTTGAAAACAGCTTTTGCTTTAGTGCCAATTCCAGGACAAGCTTTACATGATTAAGCCTACGGGGCTCTTAGAATTCCTCAAGGATCTCAATGTTATGCACCTTGTAAACTATCAGAAACTTTGCAAACTTTGAAGGGCCATTAGAAGTCTCTGTATAATGTAACAGAGTCCCCTCACCTCAGCCATTATCACTCCATACATACTATGTTCTTAAGATAGATGTCATGTCATAGATATCACATACACATACAGTACATTGGGTGAAGATTGCAGCAATTTCTAGCGATCATGAGTTGGCCAGTAAGTCATTTCACAGTGAACTAGATTTCATAGTCACTGATTCCACTCACATGATGTCACATTGTTTCCATGTTAAACATTGCCATAAAAAGCAAACATTAAAGTAGCTATGAGGAACTTTTAAATATTTCTGAAACAGTAAAATCTTTCTTCTGATGATCATAAATGACATGCAAACGAGACCATCAGTGCAAAGAATGCTATTTTTATATAGTTTTTCTAATGCCTTTTTCATGGGTCTATTCACCCAGGAACAACAGCTGGCGTGGTAAAAACACAACTGCTTTTGTCCAAAGGGGGCACTAGAACAAACACAAAATGGATGTTCCTCTGAGCTACTTTAAACTTAATATACTTATGGATTGATTTTTAACATTAGGTGCAACTTGCAAAAAATGACTTATTCTGACTTCTGCAATCTGCATTGAGAGTCATCCACAGTGAGACGTAACTATTTCTCTATGCGGTGGTAAATAACAAATAACCTGTCATAAAACATGCTTATAGGACTGTTCTCCCATTGTCCAAGCCAGATGTTTTTTTTCCTGCCAAATGTGTTAGTTTACCAGAGAGACAGAGAGACAGAGAAACAGAGAGACAGAGAAACAGAGAGACAGAGAGACAGAGAGACAGAGAAACAGAGAGACAGAGAAACAGAGAGACAGAGAGACAGAAAAACAGAGAGACAGAGAAACAGAGAAACAGAGAAACAGAGAGACAGAGAGACAGAGAAACAGAGAAACAGAGAGACAGAGAAACAGAGAGACAGAGAGACAGGGCCACTAGCAGCTTGAGGCGCTACAAAGCCAAGGGGAGTTCACACGCTGAACGTAATGCAATCTGCCAAACAATAACAACTGGCGAGGTGATCTTGACACTAGTGTAGAGGTTCTGACATCATCCCAATCCACTTAGTACAGGACAGTACACACACCCTGCAGACAGTTATATGTTTGTCTCATTCTTAAGCTACAAACTGGTTCTGTCCTTGGTAAATGTCAGCTGATAAAATAACCAGGGGACTTGATTTATCGCTTCTTAGCCGATTTTCTCAGCCTCAAAACGCTTTACATTTCTTAACACATTCACACACACAAACTCATACACCGATGGGACCAATCCGATCCAATATCAGGGGCATTATGGCTGCAATTTACTTATCGGATATTGGATTGCCAACTCCGATCCACGTACTCATCCAAATTCCATAGTCTGTTTTTAAATGATTTACAGTAGTCAAGACAGGATGGTATTAATTAACACAGAAATTATCATAATTTTTTTTTTTTTTACACATTATTCATGTCTTGATTTGGTGACTTCCACAGGGCTATATACAGCTCCGGAAAAAATTAAGAGACCACTCCAAATGTTCACTGTCTCTTGTTTTACTCTTAAGAGGCATATGTTTGAGTAGAATGAACATTTTGATTTTATGATATAAACTACTGACAACATTTCTACCAAATTCACAATAAGAATATTGTCATTTACAGCATTTTCAGTAAGTAACGTAGAGATGAAGATAGAAGAAAAATTCAGACTGTTCTCTTAATTTGTTCCGCAGCTGTAGAGGCTTCAGTCTTTCACAGACAGAAACATTCTCAGACGAGTGATACAGCTTATTGTAATTACCGGCGAGAGGATCTCAGTTTCACTTAGAAAACGCTTTACGTCTTATGAGGGATTTTGTGAGTGCCTCGGACAGGTAAAGGATTATATATGACATTCAACTCATCCCACTGAGATAGATTTGCAAGTCAAATCAATGTGAACATTAAGCATCAAGCTAGAGCAGTGCATTAACTTATTTGTATAGTTAATGCACTCTGTATTATGGCTCTGTCATGACTGTGTGCATGCAGTTTTTACAAACGATCAGGGGAATCAGAAATGCTGTTTGCAAGACTTTAGAAAAACATAACTGCAGACGTGGTATTTTCTACTTACAACCATTTTTAACAAAATCCAAACATCTAGATTTCTGTCTTTTAAAGAGATGCAAATGTACACATACAGAGTTATTAACCGATTTTGCAAAGCTATTTAAACATTTCTGGAAAAAATGTAATACAAAAAAGAATTGCTTGAATGTAAGGAATAAACTGGCAAAGTCTTATGATGATATCCTTAAGTTAAAAATGTTATCCAATTCACCTGTACTGTCTAACCTTAAACATTACTATTCAGCCTGCCTTGTGTGAAAGTGGATGGGCTGGCTTGGTTGAGCTGTACATGGCATACTAACAAACACGGACAAGGCACTTTAGTATGAATATAACTTTGCTTTTTTGGACTAACAACACATTGTGGAACGAAATCATTTATGACAACTAAGGCCCAAGTCAAAATGAATAGGGCAAGACTTTCAAATTCTACCTGTTTTGCATTGTGAAGCTACATCGCAGGATCCTGACCATTTAAGACCAAAGACTAAAGAAAATAATTTGGCCTGTAAAACGCAGTTTCAGAGGCAACCTGTCTAATTAACATGGATATGCATGAGCCGGTGAGGGCGCTGCTAGGACATCCTACGGGAGGTTTAACTCTGCTGTTGACCAGATGTGTGTCTACTGCCACGTTCTGCCTTCAGCATAAATATCAGATCTAAAGGCCTGGCATCCCAGTGTCACATAACAAACGAATGCCTTGCAGATATCAGTACAAAAAAAAAAAAAAAAAATCATGAAAGCCCGTAACTTTTCCAAGGGTCTTAATTTGCTTGTCTTTCATAGCTTCAAAAGAGTTGTGATGGTGGAGCCGCTTTGATCTTTGAGTCATCTCTGGACTCTTAATAACTTGTAATTTAAACTTAATTTTTTATATTGTTTTTGGCACAATATCTCCATTTCACACAGGCACTGCAATCGCTTCAGAAATATTATTAAGGTGAGTAACTGCTGGTGAATAGGGTGAATAAATGTGTAACTTATAAATATCATCATAAAACCTTGCCAGTCATTTTTGTTGGTAGGATGAATTCATAATTAATCTGGCTCTGTATTTGAGATTTGAAAGATGCAATAAGTTAGATCCCTTGGACAGACTATGGTTACAATGATCAAGTATTAGTCATTCATGTCTCTAATCATGCTTTCTATTTTGTGTAACATCGTTATTTTCTGTAAGCTATTTTCAGTTTTTTCTTTTACATGTTCGAAATAAATTTCAATCAAATCAAATATGGTGTTAGGGGATCACTGTTTCCAATACATGTGTTCTGATAATACTTTTGATAGCTATACTTTAGATAGAGACTTTCGCTGCATGTAACCAATAATATTTGAACCACTATTATAACAATGATGAGGTTTGAATGAAGCCCAATGTATGTTTTTTTTTCTCCATTTTTTTGGGGGGGGGGCATTTTTGCTTCATAGGACAAATGTGTAGAGACAGAGATGAAATGGGTCAGAGAGGGGAATGACATGCAGAGAACGACCCGGGCTGGATTCTAACCCGGGTCTGCTGGCCCCCCCCCCCCCCCCCCCCCCGCCCCTCCGCCCCTCCCTCCCTCTCCTCAATGTTATGCGTTCTTATCATGCTGCAGAAGAGTTGATTTGCTTTTTTGGCATCCAACAACTCTCCCGTGTGTGTCTGACATGGCTGTGGGCTTCTCCATGAGTCAGAAGCACAGATGTTTGGTTTAGATAGTTCATCAACACTTAATGACTGCATGAATAAATCAAGCGGTCCCGTGAAGTGAGGAACGTCCCAGCTGACACACAGACACCTGAGCAAGTTCCAAAGGCTTGACTTTTAGTTTCACTCCAGGTGCAATTAATGAAGGGGAAGTGTAGTGATGCGACAGAGCCTGATGTTTACAGTTAGTTTGACACCAAGGGCTGTTCAGGGCCAGATAAAAATATACAGCACGCAAAAGCTATCCTGGAATAACTAAAGAGGCTACGAAGAACTTTTACAATTTTCTAAAACGGTCACATTTTTCTGTTTCAGAAATATTTAAAAGTTCCTCTTAGCTATTTTATCTAACTATAACAATACAGGCTAAGTGCTAGTTTAGTTTTAAATATATTAAATATATGTGATATTAAAGCTCATATTAGTGCTGGATATGTTCAAATATTCCATAGTTTCATGGTAATTATACAATAGGCCTATACTTCCCTTGGCTCTCAATTTACTTTAATAAAACATGTTCATTTAGTATTTGGAGAGGACTGCTATATATATGTAAACGTGATGTGTGTTTTTATGTTTTTGTCAACCTTGTACTATCGTTTCTTGGGAGTGCGCGTACGCACGCATGCACGCGCACACGCACACACACACAAACACACATACACTCTATCTAGGACATTACGAATCTCTTTTGTCGGTTTAAAAACTGAATGGCAAATCAATTAACCCAGAGGAACTGAAGATAATTTAAACGTATGCAAATCCGCCATGTATAGAATGTAAATGAATCTCACACACTTGCACGCTCATATTTCCCACACACTTTGAATGCCCCACATGAAAAAAAAAACATTCTCTTCATCAGGGGTGGATAAACATGGATATCTCCTCTCTAATTGCATAGTGGGCACACACACACACACACACACACACACACACACACACACACACACACACACACACACACACACACACACACACACACACACACACACACACACACACACACACACACACACACACACACACACACACACACACACACACACACACACACACACACACACACACTTTGCCCTACCCATACATCTTCGGAAATAAGAACCCTGCCAAAGCACAAAGTAATTAAAATAAAAATAAAACATGATGGCCTTCTAAAAGCCGTGCCTTTAATGAACAAAAAGACTAATTAATTGCGCTGTGTCAGGGAGCACACTCGCTCTGCATTATAGATGAGTCGAGAGGCTATGGTGGGCTCACACAGTTAGAATGTGAGATATATGGGCTGTGCTACAATTAAAACAGGCACCAACACACAGTCATACATCAAACCCAGCCTTTATTAGGAGAGAAAATCCACTTCCTACATACAACATATGATGATAAAGCTATAACCTTTATCTTATTATACTTGTTCATGGATGTTTAGTCCGTAACTAAATGGCCACTATACTAGAATATTTAATGAAAGTCTGTGATGCAACGGTAGTTTCTATTTCAAGAATCCAATATAGGAATAACTTGATAAGAATAAAACGGCACATCATTTTGATGTAGAAATCGAAATAATTAGAAAAATATTCTTTCTAAAATGTGCTCTTTTTATGTGACCAGTCATTGAAGCAAGATCACTCAGGATTAGTCGAGATGTATGTCTTTACTCCTGAGCATGTTCTGTTTTTCAAGTGATGCATCTTTGCAAGGGATTAATTATGGGAGTTTGAAAACACCAGTAAATACTAATGAGGCTCTTGCTTCTTTTCATTAATAAAGGAATTGTGAAAAGTGTTCTGTTTATTCTGTATTTCACAATTAATTTATTCTATAACTAAATCATGGATTTACTATTTCTATCGGGATTTACATTGTGCATTTATACAAAATAACTTCATCAATACATAATATTGGTTGGTATCCGGAGACCCCAGACACTCTTTAACTGCTCAAAAAAAGAAGGGTTACACAACTTTGTTTTATCATCTAGAAATCACGTGGCTTTTTCGAATTGTATGAAAATGAAATGCATGCAATATTTGAATGAAGAAAAAAGATTGATTTAGCAATTCTTATCATTATTCTACGTTCAATCTCTGGTTCAATGGTCTAATACAATAAAGGACGAAAAGCCAATGTCAACAAAACTATCGTGTTCAAATACTGTCTGTGCTTGGAGCCCTAAATGTCAAAAATCAAATCAACAACTGAATAGATGATTCAAAAATCAACACTAGGTCGCAGACTGCTAACACAATTAGCAGCATGTTATTGAACTGTCTGGACAATTCCAGGCTTGTTTGCCATTGGATGATAAAACAGGCTCATATGGTGACACACACAAATCAAGATTACCTCACAAGCACACATACAAATACACACAATAATGCACACCACCAAAACCCATTTCCCAACTGTTTGTAGCAACTGCCAGTGCAATTATTCACATATCTGACCGAGTTCTTGACACACACTTGCGCTGCGTTCCAAATCTCATACTCTTTATTTTTTCTATTGTACATACTACAGTTGATCATAAAAAGTATCTAGTTAGCATGCAGTATGCAACAATCGAGACATACTTTTACTCATTTATTTCATCATAACAATGCGTCTTGATCTTGCCTCTAGTCCCTGGTTGTTTTCATGCTGGATTGTGGGTCAGAATCGCCTGAATAGCATGCTGATTTCAACACTAAAAAAATCACATCTGATGTAGTAGGGTCATTTTTAAAGCATAAATCTGACCACAAGAATTGGGACAAACTGAAAAATAATTATTCCATTCTAAATAGCAGAAATGGGGATTGGAACGCAAGGTAGTTGTAGCATTTCCAGCACAATTTAATAATCTTATCCGACCGGGTTCATGACACACAGACACACACACACACACACACACACACGCACACACACACACACCTATGCACACACACCTATGCACACACACACACACACACACACACACACACACACACACACACACACACACACACACACACACACACACACACACACACACACACACACACACACACACACACACACACACACACACACACACACCACAATGACCATTCTAATGAGAGCCTCCATATCGCTCCCAGCTACACTTCAACCTCTCACTGATAAACAGACATTTATGTGACTTTCCTCTCTCTCTCCGTGCAATCCACACACTGTCATTTCTCTCTCATTATACCTATACTGTGAGAAAAACAGGTTGGCAGAGACAAGACAGGGAAATGGTTTATAGATTGTGGAAAATATACAAACAAATGCAGAGATTAGTATAATTCCATTGAGATACAACTTCATTACTGGGATTTTATTAATTGATGGATGCCTGTCGGGCATACTTCATTTTAATTGCAGCCATTCTACATTCGCTGTCTAAATGTTTCAATTATTTCTGTCTCTTTATCAGCTTGTTGCGTATTTGATATATTTGCATTTTACATTGTGTACATTTGTTGTTTTTGATTTGCATTTGTTTGAGTCGACATCATTGCAAAGGAGGGTTCTCCCTTCAACTGATCTCTAGAGTATAAATAAAGATTACATGAAAATGAAAACAATATGCCTTTGCTTACTGAACTATATTCCTTAAAATGAATTGGGAATGCCTGTATTCTAGTCACACAGTCCATATATTACCACCACTGATAGATAGTAGCACATACATCACTTCCTGCCAAACGTGTGCCCGGCGTTTGAAATGTAAATACCAAAGGGGCCGAAAGGAAGCCGGGCTTATCACTCTGGACTGGGTTTGAAATGGGAATAGATAAGTACAGAGGCCAGACAGGAACGAGCGTTTGAACCTGCCGTCATTGTGCCTGGCTGACACGCTGTGACACCTGTGTGATGGCTCTCGCAATGGGGGGTTCATCTACTCACTTTACATCAATGGAAGGAGTGCTCAGAGGCTGTTCCTCAAAGGGGAGCGTGTGTGTGTGCGTGTGTGCGTGTGTGTGTGCGAGTGCGAGAGTGTGTGTTTGTGTGTGTGTGTGTGTGTGTGTGTGTGTGTGTGTGTGTGAGAGAGAGAGAGTTTGAGAGAGATTGTGTGAGTGTGATTGCGTACCTATGTGCGTGCGTGCGTGTGCGAGAGTGTCCTTTGATGGGCTTGTTCCCTGCTCTACTTGAAGGCCTAGTAGGTAGTAATGCCGCCACTGAATAGGATCAAATGACAATCTGAGGTGAATAATTACCATATGAGCTTCACTGTGCCGTCATGTGTGAAGGCGTTTGTACTGTATATTCTCCTGTGCAAACATTAACAACATACATGACGTCTTACTGTGTTCCTTTGACTAGCCAGAGAACTGTGATCATCAAATGAAATCTTCAGATGAGGATACTTGAGAAAACGACACACATCACAGAAAACTAGTTATCTATTTATGTGGAAGAAAAAATATTATAGGTATTATATCAAGCAATTTTATGTGCCAGGGCATGAATATAACTCATTTAACATGTGATATATATCAAGTATCAAACCAGCTTAAATTATATATATAAATATATAATTATGGCATGATATTAATCTTTCCTATATGTGCTTAATATAAGCAAGATACCGTAGATCTCCTTAGAGATTTTCCCCCTACATATGCTGGTCTGCTATCCCTTCATAACAGTGCTCAATTAGACTTAAGTGAGCATATGATTCCCTCAAATGCAAACTGCAGGAACACGAGCGTGCAAAATGAGCTCTTTTTAAAGCAACGTATAAAGCCGATATGATCAAGGGCTGATTGCCTTTCTTTCTGCACACATACATTAGCTCAATAAAATACTCTGAAGTAAAAATCCACAGCTAGCTATCTGCTATGCTGGGGAACAAAGCACTGTGCTTTATAATCCATAATGTAATGCGGTGCTGATGCAAAGATTGGACTGAAGGCTTCTGTTGAAATGTGCCGAACTGCATTTTCATTTCATGTGCATCCTAGCGGAGTGTTACTGCTCTATCACACGCTCACCTAAGCGTATTAGGATGCACAGCTTCACACCTCAGCTCTGCTCCAAGCTTTGCTCTTTATCTGGGCTTCACACACACACACACACACACACACACACACGCACAGCTATAGTTTACCATAGCAAGCTTAAATATATATGCATCCCAAGAGACGCATGCACGGTGAAAAGCAACCGGTATAGAGAGTTGACATTCTTTAACACATCTGTAAAAATGCATTATGTATTGTTTCACAGCACACAATTCAAGTGCTATTGTTTGCTTGTCATTCTATTTATCAGCGTAGCTACGGTTACAACGACAGAGCCATTTTACTACGACAAGACTCACATAACAATACGCATTTGTGACAAGCTTCTGTGCGGTTAACAGGAATATTTATACTGCAGGGGTGGCATACAAGGCGACCCGTGTCTGTCTATATAGAGAGCGTGTGCTTTTTAACAATGCATGTGGGAATGTATTTGCTATGTAGATGATAATGGCACAAGGAGGGCTGCCTAGCTTTTATGTTTCAGCAGAAGTGTGCTGAGTCAGTGATACTCAAACAGCCCTCTCGGGAGATGAGTGACACCGTAATCTATTTAGTATGCGTAGGGAGGGAAAAGTGAATTTAAAATCAGTGAGAAATGTTCATGCCCCTGAAGCAGATAATCGCATTGACAAAAATGGTGGTTTAAAAAGAGTGGATCTACTGCATCCTACATGAAAGCGGGGCTTGGCAACATGGAGGCCACCATTCCACACTGCCATGATTCTACAGTAGAACAGAATGGACAAACCTATTACTAGTTGTTTTTAAATGTGCCATAGAAATAATTTTGACATTGACTTTGACTTTGACTAATATAAGGCCACTGCAGCTTCTGTTATTATTCAAAAGGGAGCAGTTACCCAGGGAGCGTTGCATTTTAGAACTTTCTGCACTAAATGCCACTAAATATTCAGATATTACGCGCCCCACACACATCCTGCGTCTACCTCTGGAGCGCGTCGCTTTACCTTACTGCTGCCTCTCTCGGACTTTTCTCGGACACACATGCAACGTCTCAGCAGCTGCTGCTGCAGCGCTGCTTCTAAAAGCCCTATCTTTCTACATAGAGTTTTCATAGATAATTCCCATTAAAAATGAAGTTCTTTCATGTCATCTATGATGCATATGATTTATATTGAGTCTGGACAGTAATCCGTGCGCCCCATTGCCATTTTTTTTCTTTTTTTTTGCCATATTTTCGCTTGTTGGTTTATAAGTTTTATTTTGAAGGGGACACACCAGGAAATGGTGAAACTACAGCGAAAGCTGCCAGTATGAAGTCAATATGACTCTCAGCTGAGTATTTCAAAAATCACTTTACTGATTTATACGGGAGAGATAGAGGGGGGTGTGGTCGGGGAAGAAGAAGGCCGTAGACACAGGTAGAGCAACGGAAAACTGTTGCGCTCATCATGATCTTTTTTATTTCTTCACTATATTGGATCTCTATATGTGTCATTTATCCAAAAATGAAATGCCAGAACTAATTGAAAATTAGGTTTTAAATCCCTCGGATTTTGATTGCACAATTAAATCGTGAAATAAAGGGATTATTCGCGTATACGACTGAGGGATGTTTTATTTTGAAATAAACACACCGGGTAAACGTGTAACTAGAGTGAATGCTGCTGGTATGACTGTCAACAGAGTATTTCTCTATCAGTTAAAGCACAGAGACGCGAGAGAGACGCGCTGCTCTCAGAAAAAAATAGGCGAGCCTCCTGAGGTGAAGGGGAGCGGCGCTGCAGACGTGCCTCCGACGCGCCTCAGCAGTGCGTCTGAGGTTGGATGTGTGCTCGCTCTACGTTGATTTCACAGTCTGTGACCAAAAGTCAGACGCAGACGCGAGGTAGAGGCGCAGTAGAGGTAGGATGTGTGTGGGGCGCGTTACACACTGTGCCTTTAAATTGGGGCCGGGCAAGGAGAAAGAACATGTTATCCCAATGTCACCCTTTACTTAGCAGGCACTTCCATTAAAGTCGTATAGTCCAGAGCCATTTAGGAGCATCTTCAGAGCTTACGGATAAAACTCCAAATATCTGTGTGTGTGTGTGTGTGTGTGTGTGTGTGTGTGTGTGTGTGTGTGTGTGTGTGTGTGTGTGTGTGTGTGTGTGTGTACTTGTATGATACACGCTTTGATCCCGCGACACCAAAATCCTCTTTGTGCCTTAACAGGATAATTAAACATTTGTGACACTCAGAATATTGGATAGGAACGGTGTTTTTTTCATTTTTTTCTCATTTCAGTAAGCACCACAGCAGGAGGGTTGTCTGAGAACACTCCAGGCCCAGCTGCAATATGGGATAAGAGATGCAATATCACCCAAATGAGGTCCTCAACCCTAGTGTCTGGGAGAACAACCTAATCTTTTTCTGCTGTTTGGCTGTGCGCAGTGGAGAGGGAGAAAAGTAAAGAGAGGAAAAGAGATAAAGAATGACAGACAAGACAGACTCCAATATTATGGTTTGTTTTTTCTATTGGAGGTTCAAAAGGCCATGGTGCATTCACAGCGTTTTGAATGGGAAGTGGTTTGACTGACCTCAATCGAGTGATGAAAAGGAACGATCTGCGATTTGCCATTGAAATATTGTTTAATTCAATCAATTGTGCGAAATGATTTTCATTTTCATAACAGAGAAATACAGCCTTGAATTTCTACTGTATCCCATGCATAAAAGTGTAATCCTGTTATGTGTTGAACACTACATACAAGCCCCGATCATTTTTAAGAAACAGTTTTTTTTTTTTATATTCTAGGTTAAGGGGGTTGGTTTTTGCATGCGAAACCTCCATGGCGGATTACTAATTGATCTTGTTTTACATTGCAAATGAGTCATTCATATTAGTGTTGGCTGGGGCTCACAGGGAGGGTGCACTGGTCTTATCCAGGAGCTGCAGCAGCTGATTAGCATGGCACAGTAGAGTGAGTCTTGGCAGCAACCAAAACACAACCAATGCTAATGTGAATGAATAGCTAATGTGGCACGTACGGCTAGGAGGATGTTTGTTCGTTTGGGATTTCCAAGGGGATTGCATTTTCCAGGACAGCAAACAGAGGGGAAAAAAAGTGTACACACACCTCTCAAGCAGTGTGTACTAAAGTGTAGTACACATGCAAAATGCGTTGGTGTGTCGCTCGCTTTCTGAGCTGATATTTTGTGCTGCAAATGGGAAGCAATCATGTGTGTAGGACGCGCAAAAGAAGAAAGACGGAGAGAAAGGTTGCATTTTATTTTTCATTGTGTTTTTTTTTCACTGCATCATTATGAGAATGTCCCTGGGCCTCTAGGGGACTGTCACACATGTAGTTTCAATGGAACAAGCTGTTACTGCTGTGCTGTTCTGTGTTGCCAGGTTGTGTTTGGATACACACCAGACACAGTCACCAGTCAGAGTGACACACACACATACACAGACATGTGCGCGCACACACCCACACCCACACCCACACACCCCACACACACCCACATACACACACACTCCTGGATACACACCAGACACAGTCTCCAGTCATACAGTAGTTTTGAACCCTTTGCCTCCAGCGTGCAGGATCTTACAAGTGGTGTGAAGTGTAAATAAAAGCTGGTTGTAACCTCGTTATCCTATCATGAGCCTAGGGAGAGCTTAAAGGCATACTAGGTAATTCTGGAGAATGTTTGCTGGCAAATCACTTCTTGTCCAAATCAGTGAATATCTCCTCACAATCTGCTACTTGTTCGTACTGTGTGTGCAAATACACAGCCTAGGCTCTGTAAACACCAGAATACACAGCCTAGGCTCTGTAAACACCAGAATACACAGCCTAGGCTCTGTAAACACCAGAATACACAGCCTAGGCTCTATAAACACCAGATGTTTAGCAGATTGTGAGGAGATATTCACTGATTATGACAAAAAGTATTCTCAAGAATTACATAGTATGCCTTTAAGGTGCGACCCACATTTTGAATTGCTAAATAATTTTTAATGTGTGGTATATCACATAGCTATGGTCTTAACATTTAATGTTCTTTAATGGTTCAAATAATTAAAAAACAGACCATGGAATTTGGAGTTGTCAGGCCGATATGCGATAAGTAGATTGCAGCCATATTCGACCTGATACCAGATATTGGATCGGATCAGTCCCATTCCTGGTTATTCTATCAGCTGACATTTACCAAGGACAGAACCAGCACAAGAATGAGACAAACATATAACTGTCTGCAGGGTGTGTGTACTGTCCTGTACTAAGTGGATTGGGATGATGTCAGAACCTCTACACTAGTGTCAAGATCACCTCGCCAGTTGTTATTGTTTGGCAGATTGCATTACGTTCAGCGTGTGAACTCCCCTTGGCATTGTAGCACCTCAAGCTGCTAGTGGCCCTGTCTCTCTGTCTCTCTGTTTCTCTGTTTCTCTGTTTCTCTGTCTCTCTGTCTCTCTGTTTCTCTGTTTCTCTGTTTCTCTGTCTCTCTGTCTCTCTGTCTCTCTGTTTCTCTGTTTCTCTGTTTCTCTGTCTCTCTGTTTCTCTGTTTCTCTGTCTCTCTGTCTCTCTGTTTCTCTGTTTCTCTGTCTCTCTGTTTCTCTGTTTCTCTGTTTCTCTGTTTCTCTGTCTCTCTGTCTCTCTGTTTCTCTGTTTCTCTGTCTCTCTGTCTCTCTGTTTCTCTGTTTCTCTGTCTCTCTGTCTCTCTGTTTCTCTGTCTCTCTGTTTCTCTGTCTCTCTGTCTCTCTGTTTCTCTGGTAAACAGGAAAAAAACATCTGGCTTGGACAATGGGAGAACAGTCCTATACGCATGTTTTATGACAGGTTATTTGTTATTTAGCACCGCATAGAGAAATAGTTACTAGTCACTGTGGATGACTCTCAATGCAGATTGCAGAAGTCAGAATAAGTCATTGTTTGCAAGTTGCACCTGATGTTAAAAATCAATCCATAAGTATATTTAATGTTTGTTTTTAATGACAATCAATAATGTGTAAACAATGTTGTGAAACATCATGTGAATGGAATCGTTGACAAACACACGCACACACACTCACAATCACACACACACACACACACACACACACACACACACACACACACACACACACACACACACACACACACACACACACACACACACACACACACACACACACACACACACACACACACACACACACACACACACAGTGGCCACACCACAACTCCAGATATAACACAGGAAAGGACTTTAGAAAACAGCAAATGAACTAAATTCCTTCTTACAAAAGCGAACCTGTCTTAAGCTCAATCACTCAGTGTAGTCTGGGAGTTTAAGCCGCTGGTAGTGCAGTTCTATGTCTAATCCTGAGCTACAAGCCACCGCTACATTAAGATGAATCTGCTGCAAATTGGATGTTGCAGGGGAACAATGCTGTCCCTGCTCCGGGGTAAGATTGCTTCTCAACTGTTGCTCATTAGAAAAAAGACAATCTCTTTTAGGCTTTTACACAGACACTCAGTGGACAGACAGGCCAATACTATTGTGTTAGGACTGGAGAGAAAATTACAGGCCGTTCACCGACTAACTGTCTGAAGACACATTAGCAACAGGCAGCCACACAGCCAGCGCACAAGACCTGACCAAGAGATAAAAGCAAACAAGAAGTGGGAGCGAGGGAGCTTCGTTTTTTTTCTTCGTTTTTGTTTAAAAAAAAATGTACTTGCTTTTAAAACCATGTGTGGTTGCCTTTAAAGGTCTAAATGTTTCAATAGGTAGAAAGATGTGAGACAACATTTACACAGACTGATATTTGATTCAGTGTGAACTAGTTTCAGATAAAAAGTCCTGGCAACGGATGAAAGACTTTGGGCATCGCAGAGTATTTTTACTTTCACTGTTCAGGGCCTGTCTTTGATCTGCCAATAGTTTTTATGATGAAAACTGAATAGGCTGAGGTGGAAACAGAGTTAGTGCTTAGGATCAAGGAATCTCAAAATGTTGAATTAAATAAGTGTTCCTTCTAGCACCCCCTTTGGACAAAAGCTGTAGTGTTTTTACTACGCCAGCTGTTGTTCCTGGGTGAGCGTATACCCATGACAAAGGCATTAAGAAAAACTATATAAAAATAGCATTCTTTACACTGATGGTCTTGTTTGCTGTTACATGTCATGTATGATCATCAGGGGGAAAATGAGGCTGTTTGAGAAATATTTAAAAGTTCCTCGTAGATACTTTAAATCAGTATAATAAAGAAAGAAAAATCCAAATGTAAACATGGTCCGCATTAACATCTAATTAACGGAGTTCACTTGCAAACAACATCTGCTTTAGCCCAGTAAACTGTAGTGTAAACCTTCTGGACTCCATAATTCCTCCCTGCCTCTACAAACAGTGACAGAGCACCAGCACACACACCACGCATGCACGCACGCGCACACACACACACACACACACACACACACACACACACACACACCACGCATGCACGCACGCGCACACACACACACACGCACGCACACACACACGCTGAACACGGGCCAGATTTCACACTGGGTATTTGTGGAGAGTCTTAGAGTGTGAGATTATTTCTGTGCGGCGTACAGCGGACGGTGACATGAGAAATGGGCGAGGAAGAGAAAAGGGAAGACATCCGCTAAAGATCATGAATCACGTCCAAATCTCTAACAGGATTATATGGTCTGCAGCTTTGGAGCTACCAAAAGCTAACTGCAGGCTTATGCTGTGGACCTTTAAACTGATCCTGGGTCTGTAGTGCTGCTATTAGGATGTTATGAAGACAATTAGGGTTAGGGTCACTATTATTGTTTGTGACATTGTTTTAAATCAAATTTAGAAAAAATTAATTTTTATTTGTATATATCCTTTTTTTTCATGCTTCCACCATTGTTTTAAATCTTGAATAAAAAAGATAAAAAATATATTACACTTATATAATGCACAGATTTCCAGCTCAAAGCCTTCCCCAAACGTGCTTATTGTTAAATGAACAATCTAAATAAGATATCCAGGACAAATCAAATCCTCATTTAGTCCGTTATAAGTAGTAGTAGTCGTAGTAGGTATAAGAACATGCAAAAAATCTATACAAAAATCGTCTCACTGGAGCAACAGCCTGACTATATTCCTTCCACCTTGGGGCGGTTGGCCACATAGATTATAGATACATAGATATGGCATATGAGGAATTAGTTATGATTTTTTTTCTTTTTTTTTCTCACAAGCAAGGTATCAACTGTGTAAATATATTCAGTCTTAACACACATGAGCAATTTAACACGGGGAATTGAGCTGGTGTAACCCATAAGGATGTAAAAGCCAACCTACCTATGTTAGAAATGACCTTCAAAATGTACGTTTTAACTTATACATATCTGCTGCAACCAGCTTCTGTACTTTAGGTTTTGGTTTCACATTTTACCCAGTTTTAACAATTGTTGGCGAAATGTTAGAGAATTACTATGAGAATGTTCTGTGGTACTTTGGGTCATTCAGGCAAAACATATTTTATTACTTTAAACTTGATGAAAGAAGAAGTTGATATTGAGAAAGTTAAAGGACGTCTTTGAGATCATTTAGACACAGATTTTCCAAAGGCTTCTCAATGTCTGAATAATTGGACATTCTCTAGTGTCCGTCCGTCCGTCCGTCCGTCCTGTCCTATAATGACACTCCAGTGTTTGGTGATAATGGCAGGAACATAATATTTCAAGGACATTCTTCTGTAGCCCCGAGGAGTTATTCTCCAAGTGCTATTCAGTTTCCCGCTGTCTGAATCTGAGGCCAATCAATGCAATCATAAAATGCTGCCAGTTTCGGTTTCAGCTCTCCGTCCATGGACCAAACTTTCCCACAACAAGTCGACAGCGGAAGGTGGAAGAGATACTCTGCGTCTCACTGTCATTCTCTGCCTCTCTCAAGGACAGAGCAGAGAGGAGGAGATAGTGTGCAGGAACCTGATCTGTATTCTGGACAGGCTGTGTACTATATAAAGAAAGTCATGGGGCCTTTGTAAGTCTACCTGGCCCACTTTCCTCCCCAAAAACTTCCTGAAGCAACTTCCACAGACAAGCCAACGACAGATAAGACTACTAGGCAGTTTGGAAAGCTGGAGAAGTATGTGAATACACACACGCACGCACACACACACACACACACACACACACACACACACACACACACACACACACACACACACACGCACGCACATCGACATGCACACAGAAAGACACACAGACACACACACACACACACACACACATACATGCACACAGAAAGACACAGACACACACACACACACACACACACACACACACACACACACACACACACGCACATGCACACAGAAAGACACAGATACACACGCACACACAAACACACACACACAGACACAGACGCACACACACACACACACAGCCGTCTTCTCCGAACGTCTCCTCACTCATTCAAAGTCAGTGTTCACTTCTCCTGTCTCCTGACTACTCACTTGATAGTGCGCTACATTTTCTTGTTCTGCCTTAGTTTGATCTCATCATGTATAAAACCAGATGGAACATTTTTGGGAATTCGCCGCGCTCTGCATTTTATTTTAACACCAGATTCACACAGCAGCAGCTTACTGGAGGAGTAGAGGAAAGCCTCAGAGGAGATTGTCCTGTTTTCAACTTCTGTTCACTGATAAGAACACAGAGCTCTTCACTATACGTTATGTGGAGTGACAAAAGGTTTTCCTGTTGCCACTTGAGGATACACAGTAACACTTGGAGGGGGAGGGAATGCTCGCCAAACTGATTCTGATGGAAGTAGGGTCTTATTTTTATTTCTTGTCTTTTTTTTTAACATTTTAGGATAATGTAGCAATAATAAAGCTGCTCCAATACATCAAATGAATACCTGAGTTGGCACTGTCCGTACATAAGTGAATTAAACCCATTCAGATCTAGCATCCTCTGTAATGTGCATCACTCATCATTAACATCATCCTCACAATCTCAATCTGTAGGCAAACACACAGGCATGGGGCCCTGCGCATCCGTAAGTGAGGGCCATACACATAGAAATAATGCAGTACGGACAAGTCTGCACACCACTATTTCAACGCAGGAATAGCGTGTCCGTTGTACAAGGAGGAGGAGCCAGAGGCCTCATGGTGACTGGGAGAAACCAGAGACCTCATGGTTACTGGGAGGAGGAACCAGAGACCTCATGGTTATTGGGAGGAGGAACCAGAGACCTCATGGTTACTGGGAGGAGGAACCAGAGACCTCATGGTTACAAGGAGGAGGAACCAGAGACCTCATGGTTACTGGGAGGAACCAGAGACCTCATGGTTACTGGGAGGAGGAACCAGAGACCTCATGGTTACTGGGAGGAGGAATCAGAGACCTCATGGTTACTGGGAGTAGAAACCAGAGACCTCATGGTTACTGGGAGGAGGAACCAGAGACCTCATGGTTACTGGGAGGAGGAACCAGAGACCTCATGGTTACTGGGAGGAGGAACCAGAGACCTCATGGTTACTGGGAGGAACCAGAGACCTCATGGTTACTGGGAGGAGGAACCAGAGACCTCATGGGTACTGGCCGGCCCCTCTTTCCTCTAGGCCATCCTACCACCTTGATGCCTAATAGTTTTCACTGATTCACCTCATCAGTTTTAATGTACTTGTACCTTTCTACTATCTCGCCTGGTAGTTTTTAAAGCTCCTTTTTATCATGTTAAAATTCCTTTGTTAAATCCCTTGTCCTACAGGGAACAATACACTGACCTTTCCCTTATAATCCTTTCATTAATTAACCAGCAGGAGATGTTAAGTTTTTCACTTTTTCGCTTTAAATAGTTCAGCTCTCTCTCTCTCTCTCTCTCTCTCTCTCTCTCTCTCTCTCTCTCTCTCTCTCTCTCTCTCTCTCTCTCTCTCTCTCTCTCTCTCTCTCTCTCTCTCTCTCTCTCTCTCTCTCTCTCTCTCTCTCTCTCTCTCTCTCTCTCTCTCTCTCTCTCTCAGGAGGTCAGTTCTCTCACGGACAGAGATATGGGAATGTTAGCGTTTCGCGGCGGTGCTAGCACAGGTCTCTGACAGCGCCTGATAACGCTACGCCTGCATTATCTTTCATGTTTAAAGCCCTTCGTCTTGTTAGCATGTTAAATGATGGATCGCCCTCTCGCTAGCATAAGGAGCCTTTGGAAAGCCCCTAGCGCCCTGCAAGGCCAATGATAGATTACCTCATCTTTATCTCAATCGGCTGATTATTCCTCCTCTAAAGCATGGGGAGCTAAGTGTGGAGCTGGGGTGTGATAGCCTTGTAATGTGGCCTGAAATAGCCTGATTAAGGTGGTGTGGTTATCGCTTCATATTTATAATGGGTTGGTTCATTTTTACCTTGTTATCAGTGAGGATTAATACTCCTCTGCATACTGTACACTGCATACTGCATAAACATGGTGGTAGGATGGCCTAGAGGAAAAGAGGGGCCTCCCAGTATAACCATGAGGTCTCTGGTTGGATCCCCGGCACCGGACAGGAGGGTGTTAGTAGAAAAACTAGTGGTGGCTGCTATTGCATCTACGGTGCCCACCATCTCTACCATTGTGTCCTTTAGCAAGACATTTAACCCCAAACTGCTCCAGGGGCGCTGTACTATGGCTGACCCTGCGCTCTGACCCCCTCCAAAGTGTACTAACTTTCGAGGGGATATGCAAAAAGACTAATTCAAACGTGTCCTGTGTTCATCTCACTAAATTGACTTACTAATTAACCGTCACAAAGCCTTCTTGTTTGTGGCTTTACATTTGCATTATACATTTTAATATGATCTACATTGAACATGACAGTAATTGAAGTAGCTTCCTCATTCGTATCAGCCTAATCAGTGAGGAATGACCTCTATCAAAGGATTATTAGGTTAACAATCACTCACACAGTAAGATACTAATTACAATACTTACTTGAAGAGGAGGAGGGGCATTTCGTTTTACTCAAATGCCTATTATTACATTATTACAGCCATTATTAAAAATCACAGCTGGAGCGGATTGCTGTTAAAATCACACGCTTGGAATAATTCATGGGGATGAACGACCTTCAACTCAGAATGACAGTGGAGATTATCTGATGCTAGCTCTATGGCTATACGCTGCAGCTAGAGATATTCTTAACACCACTTTCACACAGGAATAAAACACACACACACACACACACACACGCACACGCACACACGCACGCACACACACACACACACACACACACACACACACACACACACACACACTTAGGTTCAATGCTACAGTATGACATAGTGCTCTTTAACATGTGAACATCACTTAACAATGTAATGGCTTCATATTGTCACTGGGACAATTTGAGTGATTCCAGTGACTTCCTTATTAATCCAAGGATAAAAGGATGCTTCCTATGTATGTAAAGTTCTCTTTACTTTATCAGGAGAATGCTTTGGTGTGATAACACAAGAACCTTTGAAAGTTTGGAGTTTTATAATTGTTTCTTGATGACAGTGATGTATGAGTGTAATATAGCTGTCAGATAATATGCAGTTTGGGTAGAATATTAATATTATATCCATCCAAAAAGGAGGAAATAAAGAGTAGACATCTTTCAAGTCAGTCAAATACTTAAGTTAAAGGGCCTAGTAACTTGCTACTGGGGTGTTCGGATGGCTTAGAGTAAAAAGGTTCCTCCCAGTAACCATGAGGTCTCTGGTTCCTCCCAGTAACCATGAGGTCTCTGGTTCCTCCTCCCAGTAACCATGAGGTCTCTGGTTCCTTCCAGTAACCATGAGGTCTCTGGTTCCTCCTCCCAGTAACCATGAGGTCTCTGGTTCCTCCCAGTAACCATGAGGTCTCTGGTTCCTCCTCCCAGTAACCATGAGGTCTCTGGTTGGATCCCCGGCACCGGACAGGAGGGTGTTAGTAGTAAAACGAGTGGGTTGCTATTACATCTACAGTGCACACCATCTCTACCATTGTGTCCTTGAGCAAGACACTTAACCCCGAACTGCTCGAGGGGCGCTGTACTATGGCTGACCCTGCGCTCTGACCCCTTCCGAAGTGTGGTAACTTGAGAGGGGATATGAGAAAAGACAAATTCCAATGTAGCCATTGACTAATAAAGTAACTTAACTTAAGCTACTTGTCCTCATAGAAACTCAAATCAAATTGTGTGAAATCTCTCCAGGAGAAGTAAACACAGCTGTGCACGTTCCATGTGCCTTGAGGCGGATTTCATTAAAGAGTCTTCATGGGGAGGGAGACTCAGAGATTAAAGGCTCGCTTTATTCAGCGTGACTTTGTTCATAAATTTAGACTGGGATGAACACACACTGCAAATTAAATATGGCAGAAAAATACAACGAATAAAATGTTGTTGTGGTGTCATTCAAGGTCAAAGAGTGAGAGGCAATAATGCAGACGGACAGGCAAGAAAAAAAAATGCTAAAAATATCTTCTTTCAAATCTTTGGACTCTAACATGTTGTCAAGCTATTTTAATTGGGCTTTATCCAAAATCTAGATTTTTGTCTTATTAAAAAAATCTGAAAATACAATTGTTTGTATGTAATAGTAATCAACTGATTGTTAAACCTAAGGCAGCCAGTCGTTAGTATTCATTCAGTTTACTGGAGAAACCACCTTCCCAACTCTCCCATCTCCCTGTCAGACCAGCAGCATATATACTAGTCCATTCCCTTTCCCCCAGTCAGCTGTGAGATTATCTAGATAAAATCTTGCCTAGTTTTCGAGACTGCATTTCATTTCCTTGCCTTCCTGAACATGCCTGTCTGCTTGACTTAAATAAACCACAACTATCACCTTACTCCCATCTCCTCATGCATTTGGGTTAGAGTCTGTTCCTACCTATTCCCTTTCTACTACAGAAATGGAGAAAAATATCAGTTTTGATTTAAAATAAAGTGTGTGGTAAAGCCAGACTGTACAAACTCAACCTTAAAACTTAAAGATAGAGTGTGTACATTTATCATAGTCAAGAAAAAACTATGCACCAACTTTTTACTTTACAATATACACAGCAACTAAGATTGTTTTTTTCATTTCCTGTAGACGACAGGATTTTTTTGAGTTCAATAAAAAGTTATTAAAGAGGGAATTTGACCCTATTAACCTGCAGTGTTTCGCCTTATTCATAATATTACTGAAATTGTTTATTTCAGCGCACACACTGTCCGTACTGTTTTAGAAAAAAATAATCTGGTGTTAATACACAGCCTAGGCTCTGTAGACTGGTATGTAAACAAAGGGAATGTAAACAAAGTGGGCCTGCTGTTTTGCATTAGCAGATCATGAGCAGATATTCACTGATTTTGACATGACAACAAACATTCTCCAGAATCACCTAGTATGCCTTTAAGAATTGATACAATAAAACAAATATGCATAATAATGTATTAATGGTAAAATTTGTAGATGTATATGCCTGATGTATGTGTTAAGCCAGGTAAAGGCATCTCCCAGTGTTAAGAGAAGAAGAGAGCAGGTGAGATACAGATATCATGCTCCGCACATTATACCAGGTTGGATGGATGGAGAAAGTCTGTTTTTTTACACACCCGTACACACACACCTACACACACACACACACACACACACACACACACACACACACACACACACACACACACAGGGAATACAGTAAGGAAACAGCAACGCACATGCAATCAGAGCGTGGGCCGAGCCACATGAGATAAACATAGGTATACGGCGAGGAGAAAATGACTCAGTTATTGGATGCTGAATTGGAATTGGAGCCCTGTGTGTGTGTGTGTGTGTGTGTGTGTGTGTGTGTGTGTGTGTGTGTGTGTGTGTGTGTGTGTGTGTGTGTGTGTGATAGGGGCGTGGGGTGTGTGCTGACAGCTTCTGTGTTGTTTACGGCCGTTGTTTAATCTCATGGTTGCCACGGCGCTGGCAGCTTCTCCATGTGTTAACACGACTTTACATTGAGCTCATGTCGCCAACAACGATAGGCCAAGAACTCAAACGACTGGCTGTGTGTGTGTGTGTGTGTGTGTGTGTGTGTGTGTGTGTGTGTGTGTGCGTGCGTGCATGTGTGTGTGCATGCGTGCGTGCGTGCATGTTTGTGTGTACAAAGCTTTGAAATGTAAAGCCATGGCTCTAAATCACCCCCGATAAAAAACAAGCAGCTGGAAAACCTATAGAATTATGCATAGATATTTAAATAATTTCAACAGAAAGGTGTGCAGCGCTAGGCAACAGACATTCTGTAGGAGAGTTCCATGTTCCATTTCTGAGATGTGAATATAGACTGAATCAATATCCCCCACTGTTCACGCCATGTGGCAGAGATTAATACCCTGCTGGTGTGTATGAAAAATGTATGTATGTCCAAACCCCCCTCTTTTGTGTGTGTGTGTGTGTGTGTGTGTGTGTGTGTGTGTGTGTGTGTGTGTGTGTGTGTGTATGGATTTTGTTACCGGTTGGCTAAAGATACACACACCTCTGGCTACTGTCAATCACTCAGCTTCACTGTCTATTGATGTCCTCACATGGACATTAGAATAACTCAAAGAAAATCATGTAAGAACAGGGGTCAATTTTAGTTTGTCTATTTCTCTTCCATAACATGTCTTCTTTCATACTAGTATAAAACAAAGGTCCAAACAATACATTTATGTGTTTATTTGACTAGACCTTGTCTGTTTGCCGCTGTATATTTCTCCTATATAATAACTCCAAGAATATCATGAATTACTAATCTGAATGGATTTTTTCCTATTCTTGTCATTTCTCAGGAGAGCGCACACAAACACTTCAACCTTTCTGTCTAGGTCGATGTATAGCAGCCTAGCTAGATTCTTCATATACATGTCAATAACATCAAACTATACAGTTCAAGTGTAGCCATCCATCCGTTCATGACAGATAGTAGGTTAAAATGTCATAGATGCACTCACAAACTGAGTGGCCCATTACTTGGAAAGTCCTGATAATTTAATGAGAATCTGACCGGGCCCTCCCCACTTTCTGTCTTTTAGTTGAAGGCAGCCCCTGATTGGTTCATGTAGTCATCAATCTAGCCTCCAGTCAGACCGGACCCTCCCCACTTTCTGTCTGTTAGTGGAGGCAGCCCCTAATTGGTTCATGTAGTCATCAATCAAGCCTCCAGTCAGACCGGACCCTCCCCACTTTCTGTCTGTTAGTGGAAGGCAGCCCCTGATTTGTTCATGTATTCGTTGACTTCAACATGAATCGATGAATAAGCTCATCCATGCGTTCCAATACTCATACTATATACTTGTTGTGGCCAGTTATTAACATTAGTTTTAACTTTTCACCGTACAGGGGATCGCTCGCTGGACTCGCACACTCTGTTCAATTACACTCAGAGTCTTGTTTCTTCGTTTCAGATGATTTATTTTCTTTCGTATCACAGAACATTTAATTCAGCTTGTTGAGCATGGTATCAGTGAGTGTGAGCGTGAGGTCTAAAGCAGTCTCGATTCCCCCTGTTCCCCCTCTCAATAGCTCATTTCCTTGCTCTTAACCTGGCCTGGCGGCCCCACCCACTCTCTGCCGGCTGCCTCTAATTAGGCTATACCTCCGGTCAATCCAACTTAAATCTAATATTTAAATAGATAAGAATAAAACATAAACATCCCTTAAATCAAATAGGAATTAATTTAATATAATAATAGATTTTAAACTAACATAAAATATGGCTCTAACAATACTATTTAGTTTGGTAGAAAAATTATTTAGGATGTCCCTATTCTTGTGGCCAGATATAATGGTTAGAAATACCCGGATGTCTACTTCATCCGGCCGAGAGTTTTAGTGTTGAAAACAGAATCCTATTTGGGCGATTCTGACCCACAATCCAGTGCGCACCTGAAGTGACGTCACATCGATGGAGCCTCCATATGAAAACAACCGGGGATGCGCCGGATATAAAAGCAAGAGGCAAGATCAAGGCTCAATGTTAGGATGAAATAGATAAGTAAAAGTATGTCCCAATAGTATGCCTACTGCATCCTAACTAGATTATTTTTATCTTCAGATGTAGTATGTAGAATAGAAAAATTAAAGAGTATGTTATTCGGAATGCAGGGCATGAGAAATTGCTGGTCTCATAAAGCTAGATTGACGACTATATGAACCAATCAGAAGCTGTCTTCCATTATAAGGGAGGAACAGTAGGTCTAAACGAAGCCCTGATTGGTCCAGGCACTTTTTTTTATTGACTCCTCACAACGGAGATTGGAGGAAGTCCAGACTGATCTTTGCAATATAGGTTTCCTTTGTCATTTTGCCAAAGCACTAGACAAATTGAAATTGATAACGATGCTGCTATAGAGAAAAAGTCAGACCGCCAAAGTTATTACAATCTATTCTCCTCGCACAACGGCTATCTAGGTCGAAATGCAGGACAATCCATCCAACACCGACCGAGACATTTCACTGGAATATAAAATATGTATTCCAACTTCACACTGGCACACGCACGCACACACACACACACACACACACACACACACACACACACACACACACACACACACACACACACACACACACACACACACACACATACACATACACACACACACACACACACACACACACACACACACACACACACACACACACACACACACACACAAGGAAAGGAGGATGAATAAAGTCAGCAGGGTCTATCTTCTGTTTTGTACAGGCTATGGATGACTGTACAAAATATGTGCAACAATCTATCAGATCTAGACAAATTTCAGTCTAGACCAAAATGGGTTAGAATCCAGGCCGGGTCGTTCTCTGCATGTCATTCCCCCTCTGCCCCATTTCATCTCTGTCTCTCCAAACTGCAAAAACGCCAATATTAATTAAAATAAAATAAAAAGAACAAGAAGCAATGTAGAGCCTTTCTGCAAATGTGACTTAAGGGTTTTGATTTAAGTATAATATTATATGGGTTAATGCCCAGATAACCACACTAAAGGAAGATTTAACAATTTTATTTTTATCTATCTATCTATCTATCTATCTATCTATCTATCTATCTATCTATCTATCTATCTATCTATCTATCTATCTATCTATCTATCTATCTATCTATCTATCAGCCATTATTCTCCTTTGTTTCTCATTATATCTGTTGTGAGATACCCTGATACCCCAGAACATATTTGGCATAAATTCCAAATTTCAATTATATGATAAAGCACAGAGGAAATATGTGAGGTTATGGGATGGTTTGTGGGTCAGGGGATTTTCAATCATATCCATTAAACGAGGGAGGTCTTAAGTCCATACAGTATCTCCTACTTAATTTTATTCCCATATCAGTGGTGTGACCAATTCACCCAAAACACATCTCTAAGCTCCCCCACTTACTGCACATTCTGATATAAATCTCAGGGCTTGGCGGATTTAATGGCGTGGATAATGCTGAATTAATGATGTGTTGGCTTCTAAATTAGATTTGTCCACACATTCTATATTCTATTCTTTCACTGGTCCTTTCAGAGCTGTTCACAAAATAAACTTTCACGTAATGGTTGGTAGGATGGGGCCGACCAGAAACCATGAGGTCGCTAAAGCATAATGCAGCATCATAGGACAAATATCTATCTATCTATCTATCTATCTATCTATCTATCTATCTATCTATCTATCTATCTATCTATCTATCTATCTATCTATCTATCTATCTATCTATCTATCTATCTATCTATCTATCTATCTATCTAATCTAATCAAGCTTAGGCTCATCAATGTTTATGTTAGCAAGAGTATAGTACTTTCTACTGAAATATTGGAAATGTTAAGGTTTTACTGATGGCCTATAAAGCCAATAATGTGCTTTTTCCCAGCTAGATGAATAGAAGATATAACAGTGGAGTGAGGATTCGGGGCAAAAATCATCTTTAAAAAAGTCATTATTCTGACGATTGTTTTTTAAATCAATTCAGTTGCTTTTATTTTCAGTTTTCTGCCTCTGCAGTTTCATATAATATTTTTTCACTATTGTTTACCACTCTCCAATGATCAATTTGTTTTCTGGAATATTCTCCCTCTGTTATGCATTTAGAGCATTTTTTCATACACTTAAAATGAATACTGAGTGCTATTGTCATAATGGGAGATTAATTATAAAGCTCTTCAGGCAGTGGGCTGACGTCAGACAAACTTTTGTTACGGGAATCAATTAATTTCATGCAAATGGTAAGCAGATCCAAATGGGACCTAATCAGGCTCCATGAATTGGGTTCATTAGTTTACGATGATGGAGCTAAAGACATATTTCGGTTGAGCATGCATCCTTCAGTTTGAATTAACAATAAGACAGTGGATTGAAGGGCAGTTTGTAGGATAATTTGAGTGTGGCTATTGTAATGCACACAGAGATAATATTAAAAGTAATTCTGACATTTTAATCTGTGTCAGCTCAGATTAAAAAGTGAGCGCTGTCCCAAATGTTGAGAAAAGTTTATAAGATTCCACTTGTCCTTTGACCGACAGAAGTTGATCAGTAGCTCAATAGTCAGGGATGAGACCGGATTCCAATACGGAATTTAGAAAAGCACAAATAAAGAGAAAGACATACAGCTCTGGAAAAAAATGAAGAGACCAGTCTGGATTGTTCTTCAATCTGCATCTCTACATAACCTATTAAAAATGCTCTTGATGACAAAATGTGAATTGGAATTTGTTAGAAATGTTGTCAGTAGTTTGTATTATAAAACCAAAATGTTCATTCTACTCAAACACATGCCTATAAGTAAAAAGAGAGATGCTGAACATTTGGAGTGGTCTCTTAATTTTTTCCTGAGCTGTATATTTGATTCACGAATATCCTTGTTCATTTCCAGGATAAAACAAAGAGTACATTTTTACATCATGCGCTCCATTGACGCAGTAATAATCGTTGCAGTATTCTACAATTGGAACTCTACCTCAACACATAACTGAGTACACTTTCCCTAACCTGTTTCTTTACAAGGCGCTAACAGGAACTGTGAACACCAAATGTGAAAACTATTTATATCAGTTTTTTCGGACGGTGTCAGGGATTTCAAAGCTTTCTGCAGAATAAAAGCTCTGCTAACAGCCTCTCTACTTATATTCTATACACCCACACACACTCTCTCTCCCTCTCACACATTCTAACTCTCTCTCTCTCTCCCCCCCCCCCCCCCCCTCTCTCTCTCTCTCTCTCTCTGGGAAGTGGTGAGTGAGTGCTAGTGAAAGATGGCTCTGTCCGAGAAATTTTTTGAAATGTCAAACTGTATGACAGTCTCTGACACTGTATTTCCAGCTTGACAAGTGACTGTGTCCAGTCCACCCCTGCAGTATGGCAGACTGAAGACATTTTTCACTTATCTGGAGACATTTTTTTTGGGGGGGGGCAAAAAAAAACATGTAACAAATTGACCTTTGACCGACAGAAGTTGAAACCCCTAGCTTAAATTGGGCTCACTGGATTGCTTTCCACTGATTTTAGCTTATGCAATTAAAATTGTCAGGTACAAACTCAACAACAAACAACTCATAAATCAACACTGTTTTGAAGGAAGGCTCACTTTAGATCTGTACTTGCTCCTTTAGTCAGTCAAACCATCAGTATGATGAACAAAAAAATATTAAATCCTATGTAATATACACACAATTCTTACATAATTTGAACTGATTCTTACCTTTTAAAGTAGAGAGGCAACGACATTCCTCCTATAGAAATATACAAGCAAAACATTAGTTCAAAATGCAGTGACACACACAATCCTAATCTGTATTCATCTACCTGTATATGGAATATACTTTACATGCTGTAATAGTCATTATGACGCACCAGCAACTACAATTCATCACACACACACACACACACACACACACACACACACACACACACACACACACACACACACACACACACACACACACACACACACAGAGAGAAAGCCTGGAGCTGATGGACTGTTATAGGGAGTATCAGTTTAGTGTTTACTTGTGTTCCCTGGTCAGGGGTGAGCGGATGAGAGTATCCCCAAGAGGCAGTATGTGTGTGAGTTAATGTCTCACATCGGGCAGATAAAGAGCAGTAGAACACACACACACACACACACACACACACACAGACACACAAACACCACGAGCAAGGCGCTAGACGTCTTGGCAGAACAGACACAGAGGAGAGAAGGGAAATGGATAAGAAAAAATGACTTCACGCTCAAAGGACGTTCAAAACCAAAATGTCCTCTCAAAGAGCCTGTTAGCAGACCACTGCTCCAACACTAACTGTCCAACCCAAATGAACTGTCCTACAAGCCTTACAGAGAAAGCATTACTTTAACTATTTATTCCACCAACGTAAAAAACTGAAAAAATTTAAATTAACAATAAAATTTAAAAATACTAATTAACGGTGTACTATGAGGTTTTAGAGGAGGGAGATTTTTTAACATTTGCAGAGCTTACAGTTAGTTTACTAAACATATTTTCTTCACATGAAATTCTGAGTATCATCATAAATCATTATTTTGAGGCACCTGGAACCAAACGTAAGACTAGCTGAATATGTCTGCAAACCAAACTGTGGGCCCTGCTGCTGTAAACAACAACAGTGAAACAGTAACGTGTCAGGAAGCTTTCTAACTTCAAACAGTGTTCCAGGGATCACATTTTCCTGGTGGGAAAGTTTGTTCATTCTGAAAAAATAACCCAACACTGAAGTTGGCAAATTCATCAAAGAAGTTACATTCATAATATGCACTCACTTTTGAGCTGGGAGGTTCTCATCCTGCTTGTATCCTGTTTGCTGATTGAGAACACCTGAGCGTGATTGAGTGACTCACACACGTGCTCAACCAGTCAGTGGCAGACCAGGAAATGGGAATAGGACACAAAAAAACTCAAAGGTTTTTTTTCAAATCTGGACAGCTCAGTGGGTTACACAGTTGTCTTGTATGTATGTTTTATGGGACACCAAGGGTTCGAATCCCAGTCCAAAATTCTTTTCCTCAGTGGCCCTAATACGCATTAATGTATTAATTACGCAATTAATTAATACGCAATATTACGCAATTACGCAATACGTATTAATAATCAAACCAGGAAATTAGAACAGCACACAAAAAACTCCAAAGATTCACAAGGCTGGATAGTTAAGTGAGTTGCACTAGTGACTTCAATGATGGAGCCTGGGGTTCAATTCCAGGTATGTTTAAGCAGAGAATGCTAATTTTATTTTATTTATTTCACAGTGGCCCTAATACGCTGTTAATAATAATAATAATAATAATAATAATAATAATAATAATAATAATAATAATAATAATAATAATAATAATAATAATAATAATAATAATAATAATAAGTAAAATCCTTTTAAGAAAAACAAATCAATGAGAATAAAAGCATTTAAAACAATTAAAAGGGGAACCTCAAAGACCTTTTAGCTAAATGCTCTTTTAAAAAGATGCGTTTTAAGGTTTCGTTTAAAACATCTGTGGTCTGCGGGGCCCTCAGGTGGTCAGGGAGGGCGTTCCACTGTTGAAGTTATAAACCCAATTACTGCGAACAGCACACAAAAAAATCCCTAAAACTTTACAAGGCTAGATAGTGAAGCGGGTTGCACCATTGACTTATGTGTATGTTTTATGGGACACGAAGGGTTCGAATCCCAGTCTAAACAAATTGTGATTTTATAACTTTAATGTTGATTTATTTTTTTTCCTCACAGTGGCCCTAATACGCTGTTGTATTAAACATCAAACCAGGAAATTGGAACAGCACACAAAAAACTCCAAGGATTCACATTGATGTATAGCTAAGTGGGTTGCACCCAAGCCCCAACCTCAGCGATTTTTACCAGCATCCAATAAGGAAGTGACCAAAACTGTAGTAGACCGGAAGGGCCACTGGGGGTGGAACCAAGACTGAGCAATTTTTCTTTGACTCACTTGTTAGACAGGCCGTTTTCAAAGTCTTATTACACCTATTTACAGCCTGGTCCACAAAACCATTCTAGTCTGTATGTTTAGGTCATATCTCCATCACAACACTAAGGGGGGTGAATTTTTTTCTAGCAGGCTAGTTTTTATTCTTTTGGAGGTTAAATGTATTGGCGCGATCTCTTGAGTGACAACTCTCCGCCCGTTGTCCCTCACTTTGCCTCGGAGGTATACGTCAGCTAGATGGGCGTATCTCCCTCCCCCGACGTGAAACGGAGTAAAAATCTCACAAGATGGCGACGCGCATAAACCAGGATTATTGGATGCCGTGTGAATAACTGAGGTCAGCCCGGATGCTACATCCATATTATATACTATCTATGGTTGCACCAGTGACTTCAATGTGGGACACAGGGGTTCCATTTCAGGTTTGTGTAAGTTGAGAATACTCAATTTATTTTCTTTTTTTCCTCACAGTGGCCCTAATACGCAGTTGAAGTTATAAACCCAATTACTAAATGAATTCAGTCAAATAAAGTTTATAACATTTACCAAGTGTCAAGAAACCCAATAACTATCTGCATACATATCTTGACATATTCCCATCCCTGTCCACCTTTACACAGGGCTTTGAAGTCACCATCTTGACTGTTTAGAGAATGAACTGAATAAAGATTTAATTAACAATCCTAACCCTCAGTACTGAAGATGGTCCAGGGGTAAAGACATCGCCTGGAGACTGGTCACCGTGGGTTCGAATCCCACTTCTGGAAAACTCAGGTATGCAATAACTCAAACATCCGCGTTCAATCGTTCCTTCAAAACCAAAACCGTTCCAAACTTGCGTTGCGCTCCGTCATTTCCGCGTCGTCAAACTTCAAACCTGCTTCACTGGCTTGGTGGAAGCCTGAAAGTGAGGCCTTTTTTTTTTTTTTTTATCGAGCTACATTATCTTTTCTGTGAACAATTGTTTTTATTGCAAATTCAGGGAATACATTTGCAAAACATATTGCTTAAAATATTTTCCTATCTATCTATCTATCTATCTATCTATCTATCTATCTATCTATCTATCTATCTATCTATCTATCTATCTATCTATCTATCTATCTATCTAAAGAAGGAGCAGTGGATCTCTTCAACCTAATCTTGCTGTCTGTGCAGAACAATGGCCCCCTGGCTGGATGCTCATCAACCAATCAATATCTCTGGAGCACAAATATTATGAAGTTCCAGTGTTGGACTAAAAATAAAGATGTAGAAGAAGAGAGAGGAGTGCTGGGTGCAGACCTGTCACACAGTTAAACTCCCTCATGTGTAGTCATGCTGAGAAATGATTTTACAGTTTTATCTGGAGTCATGCAGTAAGGAACATTACAATCACAATGTGTGTGAGTCGCTGAATACTAATAATCAAGCCATTGAGACAGTGAGTGAGTGAGTGAGTGTGTGTGTGAGAGTCAGTCAGTCAGTTTTATCAGTAGTCGTGCAGTAAGGAACATTATAATCACAATGCGTGTGCGTCGCTGAATACTAATAATCAAGCCATTGCATCCTGCTGTCTCACGGTTACATTAAAAGTCAAGTGTAAAATCTATTTTACAATTTGCATTTTATTTAATCAACTTTCTGTTCGCCCGCATCTGAACCCACTTTTTAAAGCAATGTGAAGCGGATTAGTGTGTGTGTGTGTGCGTGTGTGTGTGTGTGTGTGTGTGTGTGTGTGTGTGTGTGTGTGTGTGTGTGTGTGTAATATAACATTCTCTGCATTTCCTTCTCAGAATGATCAGCCTAAACTATTTAAAGAATAATTTCTGTGTGTGCTTCAGTGCAGTTTTCTCATAAAGGCCAAGACTTTTCAAGCAGCTGCAACTAACATTAACCATCAGATAATCGATGAGGAAACTTAGCAGATGCTGTTTAATACCAGCTCCTATGGTGGATCATTTTAATGAAAAAATGTAATCTAAGAAAAATTGTACATTTCTATCATAATGGATCATCGTTATAGGTGCACCGTGAACATTTTGTAAGGTTTATTCTCATAACTGAATAAACAAACTTTCCTCAAAGGGAAATATGATCCCTGGAACACTGTTTGAAGTTAGAAAGCTTCCTGAAAAGTTACTGTTTCACTGTTGTTGTTTACAGCAGCATGGCCCACAGTTTGGTTTATAAACATATTACAGTCTTACGTTTCTCTCACGTTACATTATATTTGCCTCAAAATAATTTTGTTTTGATTTATGATGATAGAATTCTTGAATACTAAGAATTACATGTAGAGTTAGAGTTATGTTTTACTTACTTGCTATAACTGCAGGCTCTGCTAATGTAAAAGATTCCCCCTCCCCTAAAAACTACAAAGTGCACCTTTAAGGCGAACATGGCAGAAAAAAACAAGAACTTATCAATTTGGAGATACCTGGTTATTTTGCTACCTTCTTTGCTTTCTATAAGTGAGAATGGATTGGATTTTAACATGCCAATCAACAGCCAAATACATTTGTTGTGTGCAAGGAAATTCTCATTACATTTACTTTACGTGTGTGTGTGTGTGTGTGTGTGTGTGTGTGTGTGTGTGTGTGTGTGTGTGCTGTCTTCATTTCTAAATGACTTCTATGCACTGCAATAAGCAACGTGAAGTGTGTGTTGCACTCATTGTTGTTTACACTGTATCTGAAAATTTGAAAAAATAATGTACTGTATGCATTCTCTCCTAGTGAACAATGCATCAGCAAAGGCCTGCTGTGTGCCTCTGAGTTGGGACTTTCACACACACACACACACACACACACACACACACACACACACACACACATACACACACACACACACACACACACACACACACACACACACACACACACACAGGAACACATCAGTTATTGATTGCAGCCATTACCAAACCTCAAATGGGTTATTTTCTGAAAGCTACACGGGATAGCCAGGCTCCAGAAGGGCCCTGCACAGTGGCTGCTATCCCAGGGTACACAGCCAACACCTGTCTGCTGATGGATTAACACCTTTAAACAACCAGCTGATTTAAATAACCAGATTGTGTGGCGGTGCTCTGTGGTGTAGTGGTTAGAGCGCATACCATAAAGGCTCAGTTCTTGTTGAAGTGGTTGCAGGTTCGATTCTGACTCTTGCCATTTAGTGCATCTCACCACCCTCTCTCTCTCTCTCTCTCTCTCTCTCTCTCTCTCTCTCTCTCTCTCTCTTCATCTCACCATTTCATCTTTCTGTCTCTCCAAACTGTCTACTTTCTTATTTGTTTATTTAGTTGTGTATTTGAACACTGCATTGAAGGTGCACTTGTGAGGTTCATTGTACAGATCTGTGCTGGTAAAAGTTGGACAAAATTAAGCACAAATCTCATGTTGAAAATATGAAAAACCCATTTTTTCACATGTAGCAATAGATGAGCAAATGTTTAAAAGACAACATAATGTATTTACAGAGTAAGTTTAAACAACACAGTGATTTAAATAACCAGATTGTGTGGAGGGCGCTTGTGGTGTAGTGGTTAGAGCGCATACCATTGAGGCTTAGTTCTTGTTGCAGTGGTTGCGGGTTCGAGTCTGACCATAATATATTTATTTATATAGCACCTTTAAAAACAATGGTTTACAACGTGCTTTAACAAAATACACACGAGCAAGTACAATCAAATAAATAGGAACTAATCAAAATAAAAACACATATAGAAAAAGATAAATACACATACTCATATATACACACAAGAAACCAAACGAGATTAATAGGTGCTAGTGTAAAAAGACATTGAGGAACAGAATAAGTAGACGGCATCACGTAACAGCAAGTCTATTAAAATGTGGTTTAAGAAGTGATTTAAGTGATTTTGCCATTTAGTGCATGTCACCCCCCCCCCTCTGTCTCCCCAATGAAATGCCAGAAAATAATCCAAAAGAAAAAATGATTTAAATGTAATGCAGTTTACATTTTTCTTTTAACATTTAAGCGTTTATTTTTGAGGTTCATTGTAGAGATCTGCGGTGGTAAAAGTTGGACAAAATAAAGAAAATAAATAATACTTTTTACTATGGTACTGTTAAGTTATTTGTAGCCCTTGGTTACAGTTTGGGGGGAAAATGTTTGTTGTTAACAGTGACGGCAAGGTCAAAGTACTTTATAATCACAGTATTTCCTCCCCTTGATAAAACGTGCTAACAAAATCCAGACTGCAACTTTATGGTTCATCACAAATCATATTTGATACAACAAATTAAACTCTGTGTGAAATGTGCTGTGTTGTATAGACATGGTTGATAGCTTTTGATTTAATCAGTACAGCTGTCTACACTGGCTGTATAATGACAAAAAAAAATTCTCAGCATTATTGCACCAGACAGCGACCTGCAGTGAATTTTTAGGCTACAAAGCGATGTTTTTAGTTTTATGTTTTGGCCTTTGTGTGCTGCCAAAATGCACCTGGATAATCATCAGTACTGTAGACACAAACACAGACGTGAGGGTACTGCTGTGTTGTGTTTAGTACATTAATATTTTTGGATCAGAATCAAAGGCCTACTTCACCAGTGGTGTCACAACTGGGCAAACTATAGGGTTAGACAGTGAGACCATAAAATACTCTTTAATATTTTTTGCACATTTATACTACATAGGATCTCGGAGTTCAATGCACCTTCATATTCCCACTGGTGAAGTAGGTCTTTAAGGGTTTTGCTGCCCAGTAAATTCTCAGAGAATACGATTTACATTGATACCATTACTTAATATATGCAAATGGTGCGGACATCTTTGAGTGGATTTGGTTTGAGTTTTTTAACTTTGTTTTTTTTACCTTCTTTTAATTCAACTACATAATCAAAATTAACTGAGAATGCAGAACTAGCTCTACTGAGCTAATGTAATGCTGCGAAACAGGTATGCACTGGCTCTCATTAAAGACCTACTTCACCAGTTGGAATATGAAGGTGTATTGAACTCAGAGATCCTATGAAGTATAAAATTTTAAAAAATTAAATCGGATCATCCTAGCCTGAGAAAAGGCAGACAGAGTGTTGGTCTCACTGTCTAACCCTACATTTCTCTTTCTGCCTTTTCTCAGGCTAGGATGATCCGATTTAATTTTTTTTTGCACATTTATACTTCATAGGATCTCCGAGTTCAATACACCTTCATATTCCAACCGGTGAAGTAGGCCTTTAAGGTTACTTAATTTTAATGTGATTGTGCATGTTTACTTTACTAGTGGCAAAGTACAATGATGATATATATATATATATATTTTTTTTTTAAATATACCCTATTCACCTGCAGTTGTTATATTAATGTTTCCTCATTGTGTAACTTATTGTGGTCAACATTACATTGGATCGAAAAACACAGCATGTGCAAGTAATCCATAATGATGGATTATTGGGGCGACTGTGGCTCAGTTGGTAGAGCGAGTCGGCCGATGATCAAAGGGTTGGAGGTTCGATCCCCGCCCTGCCACCTGTGTCATAGTTGTTGTGTCCTTGGGCAAGACACTTCACCCACCTTGCCTCGTGTGAATGTCGATAGTTAGCCTGCTATCGGTGTATGAATGTGTGTGTCAATGGTAACGTGTAAATGGGAACAGGTCTCCCTTGAAAAAGAGTCTTCGGACTCAATGGGATTTACCTGTATAAATAAAGGTTAAAAAAAAAAAAAAAATGATAACAGGGCTTCCCTTTAAGGCTGTTGATTATTGATCCGTTAATGTGTTGAGCAGTATTGATAAATACATCTCAATGTATGACCTTACCTCATGGTCTGGATGTAACACATTAATCTGAAAGTAAGTGGGCATTGTCATTGTCAGATAAATGTAGTAGAGTAATTAGTCATGTGCTTCTGTAAAAAAAGATCTTAGTTGGTGGATGTATCTGAATCAACTTCTCTGTAAAATGCATTGTTTGGGCTCATAAAAAGAGTATTTTATTCATGTGCAGTCACTATGAAACTTTCCTCAACACATTTGAATTTTTCCAATCTAAACCCCAAAGAAATACAATTGTCCTGGCTTTCCATAGTTTTAGTCATATAATCAAGACGGACACAGACCTAGGAGCAAGTCGCTGCAGTTGAGTTCCACGGGCTGCGGAGTGAAATATTTGATGGGAAACATCTTGCTGACAGGCGGAGCTGAGCGCTAATTGGGAGTTGAAACCCTGTGTCTTTGATGCATTTCCCCAATTGGTTACTGCATAAGTCTGACATCACCAAAATGTGCACACGGCGGGATTTGACCCACAGAAGTGTCACTGGATTTGATACTCTTCTCTTAAATGATTGTACTATAGTAGCACCTAGAGCTACAGTTGAAACCTGAAATATGTCTAGCGGTTGTCTTTGCTTACCTACACTACACTACGCTATGCTATGCTATGCTACCTTGAGCTAGGCTTCCCAACCCTGACGCCAGGTCCTCTGTAATACTCCTGCTGGTCACATTGTTTGGGCTCATATCCCCTCATTTTTACCTCTCAGAAAGTCCCAGTCGGGGAAGGAACTTTCCCACAACCTTCGTATCCAGGCTCTAGTGTTGCCAGCAGGACTTGAACCACAGTTCGTAGTGACGATGTTTGAACATGCACCGCCTCTACCTCCCAAATCTCCCACACTGCACCACCAACCTTTCGTACTGGAACTCTTTCTCTGCGCCCTCTCTCTGTGCTTTGGTGGTGGGACTTTTTAAAAAACCCAGATAAGGATTTGAACACACAACTTCTGGGTCTCCAGGGCTTCCGCTATCAGACTGAGCTAGTTCTCAATTCATACCAGTGAACTTTCTCCGTGTGCTTTTATCTCTGTGCTTAGGATATTACTGTCTCAGCTGCTCATACTGAATCCTCTTTCACTGAGGTTTTCACAATGACCACAATCTAATTGAAAAATAATCCTTAAAGTTCAATCAGCAAGAAGTTCTCTATATCAAATGTGTCTATGTATCTTTATACTGTTTGTACATGTCTGACAGCACTGTCATTGGTAGAGATGAGATAGAGACCAAGAAAAGCTTCATATGAAAGTTGTGCAGCTGGATAGCTCAGTAGGTAACACCGAAACTAATGCTGTTACTGGAGACCGGGGTTGGATTCCCTGATCGGGGCATGCCCAGTGAGAATCATGACAAGTGATTTATGACTTGTCATGTGAAGTCTTTCCTGGAGAAAGGAGTTTGTAGTTTGATTACATCTAAGTATAATGTGTGATTAGTGTTACTGGATTAAGTAAGTGTTTTGACATCTATTAATGGAAGGACTGATAGGTTTATGTCACGCTGAATTGACCAATATGGTTTGACCGTGTTGTGAACTTCTGGCTCCATCTGGAAAGTTATGACGAGGTGGAAAACAGGTTATTCAATCATTCCTCTTCAATGCATTTGTTTACGTTTAATTAAGGACAGACGTAGCTGTAAAACAACCTTCCAATCTTCCATGACTAGTCTGGCAGCTTCTTCTTCAATCTGAGACATGTTCAGTTGGCTCAAGAATCTATAAAGTGTGTGCCAGGATCTGTCCACAGTCTCCTTGGGTCACAACATCAGTGTGTATGTGTGTATTGAAGCCATGCAGCAGAACACAATCCCACGGACTCCTGACCAGTTTGGTAGAGGAGCTGTAGGTTTGTTATTATAACTGGGCCAGCATTCCGGATTTCACCCACTCCGTTCGCGAAGAAAGTTTGGTGTCCATACCTCTTTCCTTGAATGGCTCCTAGGACTGTTTGCCTCCATGCTTTTCAACATACTTCCTTATGAGTACAAACAATGTGACCAGCTGGAGTTTTTTTTGGAATAGAAGCACAAAAGAAAGGAAGTCAAGTTAGTCCTTATTCGTATGAATAATTAATTCTCTAAGTAAATTCACAATATGCATAATCAAACATTTAAATAAAATTCAAATAAATCAGTTAAATATTGTCAGTACAAAAATTAAAACGTCAGTGTATATATACATACATATATATAATGTATAAATAAATGATTATATGTGAACTAATTGATATTGCTTTGGATATATACACAATGCAGTGACAGTTGATTCAGCCTAGGATAAATGATAATGTATTTTCGGATGTACATTAGAATGTATTAAGCTTAATGGCAGAAGGTTGTTTATCATAACTAGAGACCTGCAAGCACACAAACAAGCACACACACACACACACACACACAAGTAGACACACACACACACACACACACACACTTTTGATTCATTAATACAAGAAAGCCATTTTTAGAAATTGTGCGGAGGAGTATGCTGTGGCAGGGGATTTGGAAAATTCAGCTGGCATGCGTCCCATGATCCTTTTTGCTGCAATCCCTGGCACTCTGTAACTCTGACAACAAGAACATCAGTAGAAAATTCCTCAGGTCAGGTGCGTCGTGTTGCAACCTGGTTTGAAAACTATTGATGGGGGTGAATGTGAGTTGACAATGTCTGCATGAGAAACTGTTGTTAAGGGTGTATTTCTGGAAGCTATTACTGCTACATCGGTTCCTCACCACTTAACTCCACTGCATATATATTGACTCTAAATATACCATATTCATCTATTATGGCTACAGCTATACCCAGGGCCCGGGAAAATGCAATCAACTGGCTTTTGCTGCAGAGGCATTTACCTGCATTTTAATTCACGTTTGGGACTTTGGCGCTGCACTCAATAGCATCTAGACACACCTCAGCCCTGTTTACTAACGGGGGCTCACAACCACACACACAGGCACATACACACACACACACACGCACGCACACACACACACGCACACACACACACACACACACACACACACACACACACACACACACACACACACACACACACACACACACACACACACACACACACACACACACACACACACACACACACACACACACACACACACACACACACACACACACACACACACACGCGCACACACACAAACAAACACACACATACAAACCCTTCATCTCTTCTGCCTGGTCCCATTTGGTGCAATACCTTGTCACCTTGGCGATCGATATGCCTGGGTAATGGCCGCCTGGAGAGGGGTGCACTTGAATGACGGTTGGGGGACTGTAGGAGTGAGGGATGGAGCGATGTTTGCCAGCGTAATTAACTTCTAGTGGAGTCGCTCCAGTATTCACACTCTGCACCACCCGCCGTCATTCACCCTGCATTACTCCTCTTCCCCAACCCACCCCCTTACCCCAAGCATAAACAACATGCCAATTAAAAGGGTGCCTGCACACACTCGCGGCTGCTCTGCTTTGTTTGCACACAAGGGCTCCAAATAAATATTCATCTCATGCTTGTTTGGTGGATCATATATTATGGATCACAGAATTTAGCTAATGAAATTAAGTTTTTTTCGATTTCGATGTCATGAAAAAAGCATTAGACTAGTGCTAATAATGGGGCCAGCCTTTGCAAATGTGACAGGAGATTGTATATATGGAGACATCCACTGCACCTCGGTAACTGCAGATAACTATTAAAGATTTCAATTTTCCCGCTGTCACTTTGGATTAAAGTCAAAAGCTAATTTGCTTGGCTTTGTTGCAACAGGGATGGAGGTGATGGTGACAACAGGGCAGTTTTACTGAATACGGTAAACGAGGAGAGGCCTTGCAATCATAGCAGCCATCCTCTTTGCTATTCAGCTCAGTCGCACGTCTTGCTTTTCCCCTTGCCAAGCACAGCAGAAATGTACAAAGGCCGAACTGGTCAGAGAGTTTAGCTTAGCTTGCTGAGACCAAAAGTGTTTGCACATGCAATTCAATGTTTCAAAAGTTTGGAGTGCTAGATTGTGGGTATTGATTTAGTCGAACTCAGTAAGAACCTTGCAGCTGCATCACTGCAACACAACGCAGTCTCTGCCTTCTTTAAAATGGGCTGTTTGTTTTCAAAATATCAAGGGACAGTTGTAGTGCAACATACATTCAACACGGACAATATCCCTCAATGTCACTCATGTTTGGAGGTTATACTTTGTACTGTACAATCTACACAAAAAAGGGGAACAATTTGTAATTCCAAAAAGCCAGTCTCAAATAATGTCTCGCACAAGCAATAAGAATAGAATTAGATCGTATTATCTCTTCCTGTACCTGAATGTACCTCAATCTAACTTATGTGAATATTTGTGTTTTCATTGTTTCATAGTTAAAGGAACTCCGAGGAACTTTCAGTTTGTGCTAAGCGCTGTCATAATGACCTACTGGACCAACTTTGCAAAAACAGGGTGAGTGAGACTTTTACTTTCTTACTCTTTCTTTAAAGGTTCTCCGAGGAACTTTCAGTGTGTGTTAATTCTTGCACCCCCTTTGGACAAAAGTGGTAGTGTTTTTACCACGCCAGCTGTTGTTCCTGGGTGAGCGTTCCCATGACAAAAGCATTAAGAAAAACAATATAAAAATAGAATTATTTGCACTGATGGTCTCATTTGCTGTTACAAATGATTTATGATCAGGAAAAATTAGACTGTTTCAGAAGTATTAAAAAAGTTCCTCGTAGCTACTTTAAATGCCATTATTTTAAACAATCACAGATATCCAATCACATTTTTACACATAACACACAACTAACCAATAAAATAAAATAAAAACATCTACAATAGTTTTTTTTCTCTCTTTTTTAGAAAATACTGTGATATTTTATTAAAAATGTTGCAGAAAAAGTTTATACAGGTGTCCAGCCAGAAATATCTCTATTATCACTTAAGGCAAAACTGCAAAAACAAATAAGACAAACTAAATATTTTCGAAACCTCTACATTAAAATCCCTTTGTTATCTTGACTGGTTTAGGGACCAAATGGCAAGAATATATCTTTTATAGAATTTACAAATGTAGCATTAAAATCTTCTGGATGTATTTTCCATTTTTTGTAATAGGATGCAAAAACGGAAAAAGTTAAGTTAATGGTAACTTTTGTTGTAATTTTATAATAATTAAGGTCATTAATATTTACACTCATTCACTTGCTTTTGAAACCAAAAATATCACAAGCCTGGCACAATACTTTACATATTGCTAGCATATGACAATTTGAAATATCTAACACATATATCTTTACAAACATATCCAACTAATATTGATACAAAAAAAATCACAAATCACAAATCTCTTTTTTAATTCTAAATAATACATTGCTGGTCACGTTGTAAGCTCAGGCAGTGCTGAGATGGCAAGACGGAAAAAGCCATTAAATGAAAATCGTTTGAAGCATAACAGAATGAAAGCAGATGATTGGATCTAATCAGTCCTCATTCTCAGACAGGAGACGTGTCTAAAAATATGAGAGAAAAGATATCCCCCGAACATGCGATGTCTAATGAGTGGAAACAAACATCGCAAAGCACGCAACGAGACTGTCAGTGGGGGGCCTGGACACTCAGTAATTTCAAGTTAATGCAAGAGTATTTTTTTTTCTTCTAAATTGAAGGTAAGGGTCCATAAAACAATTTTAGTTTGGGTGTCAAGAAACTAGACAATTTTTTTGCCCATCTTCCAAAATGGCCACAATCGAAATTGTGAGTTTTGGAACGTCCTAATTTTCACACCAAAAAAAATCAATTGGTTCTGGTTTCTTGACACTCGAACCAAAAATGTTCTATGGACCCTTACATTCAATTTAGAAGAGAAAACTAAACTTTCACAACAACTTGAAAATGTCAAATTACCCATATACGCCCCCCTCTCCCCACTTTGTATGTGATGGCCTGCAGAGGCAAATTGTGCAACTCTCCAAGAATGGGATTGTGTTCGCATTTTGGTCGTTCTGTGAAAGAAAAAAAAGGTTGTAATAAGAAAAAATAATGAAGAATGTTTGGATATATTTACACGCACCGTAACAGAAAGCACACGCTGAAAAAAAAAACATAAAAAGATCTCAGCCAAAATAAAAATAAAACAAAAAGGAGGTCTTTAATATTATTTTCTTTTTTTTAAATTTGAAAATGTTCACGCACAACTATATAACTTTTTTTCTTTTTTCTTACAAAGTTTTCATAAATACATTTCAGGCTGGGGTGTAGAATTCTGTGCCCAAGACAGGTGTCCGATGCATGGGGGATCATGAAAAGAGGATGATTCGGATGTGTAGTAATTGTTGCTTTTTCGACTGTCAACATTGTCCTCCTATTGTGTTGAAACAGTCCACTTTGTGTTTACAGAATACTAACAGTCTTTCCCCTGGTTGCCTTGCCTTGTCTTTTGGTAAAACTCCTTGAAAACCGTCAATGAAGCTCTGCTCCAAATAAGAGTTACAACTACAGGAACATTCACTTTGAATATTTTCATGGATTTTCATGATCGATTTATAATGTATATACTTTTCAAGAAGGCGTGGTAGCAAAATAACATCTGCTCAGTCTGTGCGTGACACAGTTTTATCTCGTCATATTTGCCTTGGTAGGTAGATGTCGATCCAAAATCCAGAACCTTCCAATACCAGCGGAGCTATGCCCAATATTCAAAATGGTTTCTTGAATCTTGGGTAACGCCTGTAAAAAGCTCCTTTATTTGCCTTGTTAGGTTTAGAGGCTGAACCAGAGGAAAATCCAGTCTAATCGGAGCTATCCCCAAGATTCAACTTTCAATATGGTGTATGTCCTGTGTATATATATGTAATGTATATTTGCCTTGGTAGGTTTCAGGTCCAATCCAGAAAAAAACATCACTGCCCCAGTCCCCAGTGGAGCTATACCCGTGTGGTGGAGTGGCCGTGGGGTAAGTTGGTACTGTTCTGGCTTCCCCCGAAGGTGTTGAAGTTGTGCAGTGGCTGCATGCCAGCCAGGGAGTTGGGTATCATGGTGATGGTGCTTGGGGCCATGAGGGGTATGTCATCGGGCGAGCGACGCAGGGTGAGGGTGTAGTCTGGTGGGCATGTGAGGCGCATTGTGTCATGGCTCTGCATGGACTCACACTCGTGGTGGTGCTCAAGTTCATGCTCAAGCTGCTGCTGCTTCATCTGCAGCGACATCAACTCCTCGCTCTGTAGGTGAGCTACGTCGTTAGCAGCGGACTGTGCTACGTTGTTAGTCGGAGCTGAGTTGCATTGCGGAGTTGGAACTCGCCGGTTAGAGTCGTGTCTTCGCTTGTCTTTCTTGTAGTAAAGCGCTGCAAAGGCCAATATGTTCAGAAAGAGAAGGGAGGCTCCGACAGCTATGGTGACACTCAGCTCGGTGGAGTAGTCTCGCTTGGTCTCGATCACAACTGTGGATTCGTCCGTTAAGTCTCCACCCTTGCGCTGGTCGGTGGTCTGTTTGGTGTTGGCAGAAGGGACCCCTGGGTGGCGCGTGGTGGAGGGCCAGTTGTTCTTGCCCGGGAAGCGTTTGGTGTACGGATACGGAGTGGTGTCCTGTGGCGGGATCTTAGTAGTGGTGGAGACATATTGAAAGAATTCGTTGATGTTGTGCAGATGGGGAACTAGCTCCAACCAGAAAGCAACCTTGGTGGCACGGTAATGGTCCCGGACGCGAGGTTTGAGTCCGATGTGAAGGTACAGCTGGTCTTTGGGGTTGTACTTGGTCCAGGCCACCTCCTCAAAGCGGTTGGGTTTGGTGTGGATGAACTTTGTGTCCTGTGGGACTGGTTGGTTTGGATCCCTGGGAGAAGAGAGACAGGAGAGGAAAATAAAAGATTAGATTAGATTAGATTGGACAACTTTATTGATTCCAAGAAGGGCAATTCATTTGCAGTTTACCACGTACACAATCACACCAACAACTTCCAAAATCTTAAATTTCAAAAACACAGTAAATAGACAAACAGATTAGGGAAGGACAGCAAGGTAAAGATAGTAAAGTAATACAAATAGCGATAAAACATATGATAAATAGACATTGTTACATACTGACAAAACCGTAAAGGGCTAATGTCATTTGAAATGACTACCGTATGAGATGTCATCAAAGTGTTTTGATTTACCCATTTACATCTTAGGATATAGACCTGACCTGAGCAATTATTATACTGTACCACTCTCCAGAAAATTGTAAACCTGCATTAGTGAGACATAAAGGATAACTTCAGATTGACCCTCATCCCTATTTTAAAACATGACATTTAAAAAAAGATTTTTTTATGTGAATCTTTAAATTGTCTTTTTGAAGCAGAACTCTCCAGATTCACTTAGCGCCTTTCTGTGACACTTTCCCAATGAGTCATTACTACATAAGTCAAAATGTTCCGCTCCCTCTGTTCACAGTGACTCAGAATTTGAATGCACCAGAACGAGCTGACACAATGTCCTCGTCCTTTACACACCAACGTAACGTTCCCAGGGCCTGCTGTCACATTTCCTTGATATTCAATCTCACACAGGCTGTTATTTTTTGGAGTTTGGAAGAGATCTGCCGCTCTAGCGACTTTGTGGGAGAGATTTCATTAACTTTGGAGAGGTGAGAGGGAGTGGGAGCTGGACAACAACCTTGGACTGAAGTAGTTTGTGTATCCGTGTGTGCTGTTGTTAAGAGTGGTGTGTGTGTGTGTGTGTGGGTGTGTGTGTGTGTGTGTGTGTGTGTGTGTGTGTGTGTGTGTGTGTGTGTGTGTGTGTGTGTGTGTGTGTGGGTGCATATGTGAATACTCAATAGCAATGACTCATAATGAGTCCCGCATTGCATTTTGAGGGCCACCAAGTAACACTATGAAAGACCCAATATCAGTGTGTGTGTGTGTGTGTGTGTGTGTGTGTGTGTGTGTGTGTGTGTGTGACTGAAGAGGCTATGTGTGGTAATACAAAGATGTGTGTAGTGTTGCAGCCCCAGGTGTTTTATGATTTGTGATCTCTTAATGCACTAAATGCTTTAAATGTCACATAGTATTCTCATATTAAGGCTCAAAATTGTAATTTAGCTTTCTACTAAGAACTGTTTTCTTGGTGAAGTGTCCAAAAAAAAATTATATTTTTCTATGAGTGCCATACCTGAAATAACAGGAGAAAAATCTGACTGGGGTTTTTCAAGTGGACCCCAGCAGATATACAGCCCCGCAAAAAATTAAGAGACCATTCTGGATTTTTCTTATATCTTTATCTCTAGATTAATTATTTAAAATGCTCTAAATGACAATATTTTTATTGTGAATTTGGTAGAAATGTTGTCAGTAGTTTATATTATAAAACAAAATGTTCATTCAACTCAAAGATATGCCTATAAATAGTGAAATGAGAGGCATAGAACATTTGGAGTGGTCTCTTAATTTTTTCCGGAGCTCTATGTCTACTATAGCATAACAGAGCTACATACAGAGGAAACACTAAATGTATTCTGTTCTATTGTAAAGGTGTATTTTGTTCATATGGAGCCCGGGGAATCGGTCTTATAGCCAAGGTAATTACCATTGGGGGTCAAATACAGTCGGTCCAAAATGTCTTTGTGTCCACCTGTGCCTTTGATTGGCTAAAATTATTCTCTGATCCAAAAAGCTGGACATAATGTTATGATGCAAGGCCTGCCCTCCAACTGGTGGCTGCATATGGAACCATGCATAAGGCACTGCTAGCATGTGGTGTTAACATATGCTGGAACAATATGCCACTACTCTGACACTGAATTAGCTTTTTTTTTTATTAAAAAGTGAATGCTAAGGGCAAGATACATGCTTTGCTCCCATATGTTTTCCCATATGTTTTCTATTTTTTATGTTTCCCTTTTAACCTTTAATTGTTTTATGAATTTTGTATTCGCTTTGGCAATTTGTCTGCCTGTATTTATTCTTTATTTGTACTATCTCTTAAATGCAATTTGTAATGTCTAATCTTGATGTATTGTATGCCCCTGTAAAGCACTTTGAATGGCCTTGTGTCTGAATTGTGCTATAGAAATAAACCTGCCTTGCAATGCTTTGCCTATTAAGTGGCCAATCTGTTTTTAATGAGGGTGACTCATGCCATAGGTATAATAATAGAGGCTATGTCTGTGCACCTCTTAGCGTGACAGGTGTATGAAAACATCTGTTAGCAGACTGGTGGAACAGATGCTTTCATATACTGTGATGTACTCGGTGTTACCTGCCTGACACAAAAAGCGCAACATGACTTTTTCAGGCATTTCTTTTAGTTATTTGATTATTATTTTCACTCAAACAAAAATCATTTTGCGATTTTGACATATTACATTATTTCAGGTTTTATACCTTTTTTTATTTTTTTTGCCCATCTTGCAAAGGGGCCACAATCCCAAATCCACACAAAGAAATGTTGGTCTAGATTCTTGACACTCGAACCAAAATTGTTCTTTAGACCCTTACCTTCAATTTAGAAGTGAAAACCAAACGTTTGCATCAACTTGAAATGAAGATATCATAGTACCCATACACAGCCCACTACTTCAGTGATACATTAGCTTTGAGAGTCTTATTGGAGGCATACTGAAAAAAAAAATAAACTAAACAAGATATATGTCTAAATGGCAGCCTATCCCCCACTGATCAAGATGTTGTTTGTTCTTCCTAAAGTGAATTTTCAGTATGACTGCGCTGCAAACACTCCGATACCTAATCTAAAGGTGTGCCTATCACAAAAACGTGACACAACTATAAACAGCAACTTAATCCTATTGTCTAATTCAGCAGGGAGGATATGACTAGTTTGATTATCCTCCGCTTGATCTCTCTGACTCATAAGTTAATTATTGGACTCACGCTTCTCATAGCAAAACTTTTTGTTGATAACCCGTTCCCAACTCTATCTTTGGAGCATAACATAGCCAGTCTCTGTAGGCCTTTTGAAGTCATTTCAATGAATTATTTTAAACACACATCAAGCTGAGCCCTAGGCAGTCTTTTTTTTTTATTTTTTTTTTTTACAAGAGGCATACATCTTTGTCACAGAATGAAACGCAAGTCAGATTCTGTTATTTTCAAAACGTTCCTTTGCATGTCAGTGGTACTAACTATAGACTAAGAGACTTGATTTGAATAACAGTAAACAGCTTTTTAATGCAGTGTACCAGAGATACAGGACCAATGTTAATGGCACATACAGTACTTTGCCAAACTATTGTCATTATTATGGCTACGAGGAACTGTTAAATATTTCTGAAACAGTCTTATTTTTCCGCTGATGATCATAAATTACATGTAACAGTAAACGAGACCATCAGTGCAAAGAATGCTATCTTTATATTGTTTTTCTTAATGCCTTTGTCATGGGTATATGCTCACCCAGGAACAACAGCTGGCGTGGTAAGAACACTACCGCATTTGTCCGAAGGGGGCGCTAGAATAAACACAAACTGAAAGTTCCTCGGAGCACCTTTAATCTATCTCAAAGTGCCAGAATAGTTTCTTAAAGAAGTCATGGTAATGCATTAATAAAAATGCAAGAAAACCTTGCAAACCTACAGAAACAAAAGAGTAACAAAGTAAAAGTCGCACTCACCCTGTTTTTGCAAAGTTAGTCCAGTAGGTCATGACGACAGCGCTCAGCATGACATCGTTCTTGGAGAAGTTGCAGTTGAAGAGATCCGTTGGTCCGATCATGGGGATTCCAAACACATAGGGCACCTCATCCCCGTGAGCCGAATCCGCCCAGCTGGGCTTCATATCGCTCTGACAGTGGTGGTAGAAAGCGTAGAAGTAAGTGGGCGAGCCGTACTGCGCGTGGAGGTCCGCTGTAGCTACTGCCGGCGCCACCCATTGATGGTCTGTGAACAGCGCTACCAGGGTCTTACGTCTGGTCTCTGGGTTCTCTTTATCAGCCCAATCTGTGTACATGAACTTAATGGTTTCACGTAGGGTGTCTTTGCCCTCTGGATAACCGTACAGATGGTCCACAAAGTCCGACACGGCAAAATCAAAATCATTCGCGGACACCCCGTCCTCGCTGTCCACTATCCCGTCCACGAATTTGAAGCCTTCCCCTTGGTTGACCCCCAGCATGATGTCATAGTTGAGGAACTCCCCTTGCTCCATGAGAATCTGTGGGTCGTCAGGGATTACATCACCGTCTATCACCGGCCCGAATGCGATGTGGTATTTGGCGGGGGTGATGTATTGCTCTATCAGCTCCTTGTAGTTCTTGTTCTGCAGACACTCCACCAGGTCGATGGTGTCCAGCATGTTACAGCCAACCTTCTCAGCCAGGGCGCGCGTGTACTTGGCCGGCTGGTAGTTGACCGCCCAGCTGGACAAAGCTGTGCCGCTCTGGATGATGGCTTTCTGGAACAGATCTGAGAATGGAGAGGGGGATTTAGTGAAATATACAAATATAAAAGCACAGAAAAATGTCGGCAGGAAAGAATAATGTATATGTATGTGTATTTGTGTATTTAATTTACACAAGTTACATCAAAATTCGTTCTTCTCTTTGGCCCAGCAAATATTTGATTTCGTAAAAGCAGAACATGGTTTTTCATTTCTGCTTGGAAACAACTGAATTCAGAGTTTGTGTTTATAGGCAAAAGTTAAATTTTTGATATATAGGAAATGCACCAATCTAGCTTTTTACTACTCACACTGTCCACACTCAGACTGAGGCTATCTGCCTAGACTTACTCTGCTCAAATCAAATGAAATCAGTTTTATTTCTATAGCCCAATATCACAAATAGACATTTGCCTCAGTGTGCTTCACAGTCCCTACAAAGTATGACACCCTCTGCCCTTAGACCCTTAGCTCGACTGAGGAAAAACTCCCAGTAAAAAAAACTTCTTTAACGGGAAACAAATTGAGAAAGCTCAGGGAGAGTGCCAGAGGAAGGTTTTAATAAGGCGTCCCAGTCTGCAGACAAGAATCATGTCAAAGTGATTTATAAATTCCGTGTAAACAGTCTTCTATTATTAAAGGGGGACATGAAGTGTTATTTGAAAAAAAGAGCTGGAAATTTTCCCTTTTTTCTTTGAGGAGCGTTTATGTGTTTGTGTTTGAATGGCAATTAACCATTGACAGGCTAAGCTCAGGCAGAGAGAGGCACAGAGACAACGTTAACTAACCAAACACCATAGCTTACAAGCCGTGTGCAAAATGTGTTTCGTTAGTAGTGGTTTTGACAAATAAAGACCACACTACAGGTCAATTTAAAAGCTATTTAATGTGCTACAGTGGAGGAAATAATTTGCAGCCTTGCTTGTAAATTGATCTCAACAGTGCCCTTATTGCTAGTGGATTTGTGAGGCTGATTTTGAGTGTGTCCACTTGGCTGTGATAGAATAGTAATATAACTGCTTTATGCAAATACAGAGTAACATTCAACAATGTTCCAGGAATTAGTTGATTGAATAGCAGAGGCTGCAATCATGAAAGCGAAAAGGATCCAGTGATCCAAAATATAAACATCAAATCCAGCACTTTCATAAATACAGAAAATAATTTGACTTATTGTATTAATGTATTTGACTCGTGAGTTTATAAATATAAAAATGGAGTCAGTGATTCTGGGGAACGGGTGTTGTCAAAATCACTTTTAGTCAAAATCAGTGAACGAGGAGATATTCAGTGATTTTAACCAACACTCTCTAACCACTACACCAGGAGAGCCCCAAACGAGGAAATCCTTAAACTCTAGATTTCTGTCATAGCTAGATAAACACATCTCAAGGATGACTGAATACTGATGTTATATTGCCATGTCCCTTATGATCAAAACAAACCCTACAAGATGATTGCTGTTTGAATAGGGACACAACCAGAGGCATTTTGAACATCCTGGAACATTCTCTGACTGCCAATCAGCAAGTAGGCCACACAATACACTGGCAACACTGCAGAGATGATGTGTATTGTTCTTTTTTCTATTTTTTTCAGAGAGCTATTTATACTCATGCAAACACATAGTGGTGGTGACTCAACCAGGCCGAGTTGAAAATAAGTATGTTTTGAGCACAGAAGATACTTTAGCCTGGTTAGAAGAGTGTACAGGCTTTCACTGCTCGTACTGTTAGTCAGATGTGGAGTGCATCAGTTGAATCTACTGTACGAAAGATATTGTGGCGCTTGTCGTGGCGAGATAATGGTAGTTCTCTGCATGTCATTCCCCTCTCTAACCCATTTCATCTCTGTCTCTCTGCACTGTCAATAAAGCCTTGAAAATGCCCCCCACAAAAAAAAATTTAAAATCTATCCCCGCGTTCCAAATCACATACTTTTTCTTTTCACCACACTACATACTAACGTACAGAAGAGTTTTAGGGCCACAGGAGAGAAAAAAAAATTAGATAAGGAGGATGTTTATTTCATTATGTCGAAAAATGTCAAGAATAAAGATGAATACTGCAAAATGCTATTGGAGTTAGTGTGGTATCTAGGTATTTTCAGCATACTACAATTGACGTGCATGTATTGGGACATCCTAAATCTTTTTCTGGCATACTAAATAGTATGGAAGTATGGGGATTGAAACGCAGGGTTAGTTTGAAGTAACCTCTATACATACAGAGAGTGGGAGATTTTTTCGACCTTGGTATGTTTACTGCTGATGGTACTTCAGCCTTAGTGACAATCTTCACAGCAGAGCTCCCATCTATAGAAGCAAATTCATTGAATTGCTCTGCAGGGTATAATACAGAAGTACTCGGCTGGGCTTTGAGTGTTTGCCGACTCCCTCAACCATGATTGCCGCAATCAGAACATAAGACTTTTTTGTCTAAATGTAAAGTAAGCCATTCCTATTCCATCAAGTACATGATGAAGGGTGAAAAAACAGAGATAATATCTGCGACACCAGACGGCCAATAGAAAGCCTCCATCCTTTTGATTGTTGCCTATCAGATAAGCACAATATATTTTCTACCAGCAAGGTAAAAAGGGAGGTTTTTTTGGGGAAGGGGCATTTTTCACAAGTCCTGTATGTGTCCTACACAGAGAGGGAACTGCCCTGGTCACTGCAGTAGCACTTTTTGAGAGATAACAAAGCCTATTTTAGATATTTGGGAAAATATTCAATCTCTCTTGTCTAGCCCTTATTTGATTGGCTAAAACAAAGTTTAAAAAAACAACAGATCCCAGTTCACTGTAACTGAAGTAACAGAGTCACTGCTTGTCTATCCAGCTCTACAGTTCAACGCCTAAATATGAGAATCAGTAAATGTGAAATTCAGAGGATGACTAAATAGTGTTACCACAGTTTAACTGTTGCTGGTCACACACAGACAGACAGACAGACAGACAGACAGACAGACACACACACACACACAGACAGATAGACAGACATACCTTCTGAGTAATGGGACAGGGTGAGCAGACTGACGCAGGAGGCCCCGGCCCCAGACCCAAAGATAGTGACTCTCTTGGGGTCTCCTTTGAAGGACTGGATGTTTTCTTTGATCCACCTCAGGGCTTGAATCTGGTCCAGCAGCCCGTAGTTACCCTTCGCTGCCTGGTCACCTGTGCTGAGGAACCCTGGAAAAACAGACAAGAGAAAAAAACAACCTTTAAACCTGAAGCTTGTAGAATTTTAGGGAATTTTTCATAGCATTCCGTTGATTCTCCGAACGGGAGCCATAGAGACGAACTGTTGTGATCTAGAATTGTACCAATTGATGATGTCATATTACACATTGCACCTTTAATAATAATAATAATAATGGATTGGATTTATATAGCTATTTTCAAGGCACTCAAAGCACTTTACAGGGTTCCAGGTTCCATTCATTCACACATAGTCATACCGGTGGTGGTAAACTACGGTAGTAGCCACAGCTGCCCTGGGGAAGACTGACGGAAGCGTGGCTGCCATTCAGCGCCTACGGCCCCTCCGACCACTACCTCAAACATACAGCAGTCATACACATTCACACCAGGCAAGGTGGGTGAAGTGTCTTGCCCAAGGACACAACAACCATGACACAGGTGGTAGAGCGGGGATCGAACCGCCAACCGTTGGACCAACCCGCTCTACCACCTGAGCCACAGTCGCTTCACTTCAGAAAGGTTTTGGGACAATAGGGGCGCTCATGGTGTCCCCCATAGAGTCTCAGTCCTCTTCACAGCAGACCCAGGTTAGAATCCAGCCCGGGTCGATCTCTGCATGTCATTCCCCTCTCTGCCCCATTTCATCTGTCTCTCCTAAACTGTCTAATAAAGCTTTAAAATGCCCACAAAAAAATCTTATAACAAAATAAAGGTTTTGAGGATTTCTAGACAGAAGGTTCATATTTTTTTTTAATCCTTGATATACTTGGTCCATCCTTCTTAAATTGTATCCAATTTACGTCCTTCACCATTTAATTGAGTTCAAATGGGGAAATTAAGAAGAGATCAAAGCTGTGTATTCATCAGGAAAGTCGTTAGAAATGTGTTAACATAGCAGGTTGTACTCGCAGTAGGTCCTTATGTTTTTAACAAGCTTTTTCAACAAGGTTTCAACCTTGAGGGAAAAAAAGTAATTGGTGTTTCTTTATCTTTTTAATTTAAAATAGCTAAATACATGAAAAGCAGGACAAAATAGCAATACACCAATTCTCTACTAACTCAAGGCTCCTACATTTAGGAATCTTCTATTTGATTTAAGGTCGTTGGAGTCTGTGAACATTTGTAGGAAAAAAAGCTAAAACAAAATGACAATGCCAAAAGAGGCAACACAGTTGGACTGATTGAGCTTGTAGATAAGAAGAGGATGTAAAATACAGTTCCACCCACTCGCCCTAGTCTCTCTGCACACACACACACACACACAAGGCTGCACGCACGCACGCACACACACACACACACACACACACACACACACACACACACACACACACACACACACACACACACACACACACACACACACACACACAGTAACAGATACACACACAAACAGAAAGGTATGGGGCGGTCGAGATTTAAATTATTCACATTCCATGATGATTATAGATGTTTTTCAAAAAGATTCAGGGCACACACACACACACACACACACACACACACACACACACACACACACACACACACACACACACACACACACACACACACACACACACACACACACACACACACACACACACACACACACACACACACACACACACACACACACACACACACACAAACTTCTATTAAAACATTTCCGGCTTAAGCCCTGGAAGCCTGATGCTGACTACGCTGATGCAAATGACTCATACCCTTAGACAGTGTGACATGTCCCTTCATTACCGCGACGACCACACACATAATGAATGTTGACTCCATCCCCGTAAACAACAGAAAAGTGGATTAATCCATCGCTGAAAATAGTCTTAAAAAGATCAGCAGCCTGTATGAGTAGGATCTGTTCAAAACTGCAGTGAGCGGATGTTTGATGAGATTACTGAGCCTTTTTTAAATATAAATCCATATATACAGCCGTGGAAAAAATTAAGAGACCACTCCAAGTGTTCAGTGTCTCTTGTTTTACTATTTATAGGCATATGTTTGAGTAGTATGAACATTTTGGTTTTATTTTATAAACTACTGACAACATTTCTCCCAAATTCACATTAAAAATATTGTCATTTAGAGCATTTTCAATAAGTAATGTAGAGCTAATGAGACCATAAATGCAAAGAAAGCTATATTTATATAGTTTTTCTTAATGCCTTTGTCATGGGTACGCTCACCCAGGAACAACAACTGACATAGTAAAAACACTAGAGCTTTTGTCCAAAGGGGGTGCAAGAATGAACACAAACTAAAAGTTCCTCGGAGCACCTTTTATGCCAAAAACCAAGAAGATGAGTTTGTTTTGCAAACAGTGAGGATCAGTGATTGAACATGGTTGATGAATCTTTATGGTCCAAAAAGTTACTGTAATAGGTTCCAAAACATTGTCATTATTAAAATATAATTTTAGTAGATATCAACCTTTTTTATGAGAAAAATAGAGTTGTCAAGTAAAGATAGCGAAGAGTTAGTGAGTTGCTCTGCTAACATTTATATTGGCCGCAGATGGATATGCCAATTTCTCAAAAAACTGAAAAAATTCTTTCCTACATTCGAAATTCCCTGAACAACAATCCAGGACAATAATAATCAAAGGAGTTAGCGCATCGAGTTGTTTATAAGCCATTAAGCAGTGAATTCTACCGCACCAAGAAGTGCCATACGCAACCAGTCAAGTATGCAAAGGCCCGGGCTATGAACTGGATACTGGATTTCACCCATGGCTCCAAGGATGGTCAGCCAAAATACTTCCCCTTTGTGTGTCTGTTTGTGTGTGTCTGTGTGTCTGTGTTTTTGCATGCCTGCGTGTGTGCATGTGCGTGTGTGTGAATTTAGACCTGGCAGCGATTTCCGCATTCGAAAAAACTTGTTGACAAATTAATAAAATGTGCCTAAAGCCATTAAGGGGGCTTTCTAACTGCCGCCAATGGGCTGAACTGTGGGAAGCCATAGTGCCAGGGCCTATGAGCTGGGCCAAGCCAATGGGCCTGGCAGGCAGCTACAGTCTGCATGTCCCAGGGCTGAGGCAGTGTACATGACAAATGGGATAAGGGCCGCTGGGTAAGAAAGAGAGGATGCCCTGTGGTGCTTTGATAGAGAGCAGATCTGGTTTGTCATGGTGGTGGAGGAGTGGGTGATGGAGAGAGGGAGGGCGAGAGAGGGAGGGAGAGAGAGGGATGGATGGATGGAGAGAGGGAGAGGGAGGGAGGGAGAGAGGGAGAGAGGGGAAGGAGGGAGGAAGGGAGAGAGCGAAAGAGGGAGATGGAGAGAGGGAGAGAGGAAAGGAGGGAGAGGGAAGGAGAAATGGATAGAGGGAGAGGGAAAGACGGATGAAGAGGGAGAGGGGGAAGGAGGGAGAGAGAGGAAGGGAGGGGGAGAGAGAGAGTGGGATAGAGAGGGATGGAGGGGGGAAGGAGGGAGAGAGGGGATTACAAGCTTTTCCCAATTATTTCACAGTAAGGGACACATTAAATTGTTCTTTGGAAGGGGCCTGAAATTAAAGCATTACATTTGCAGGCTCACAAACCCTGTAGGATGACCACGGGCCCTGGTGCTGCAATGTCCTACCCCCCATTCCCACACCGCACCACCCCAAATCAGTCTTCCTCATTTCTCTTCCCCTGTTCCCCCTTTTACTCTCTCCTCACTCACCATAAAGAAGCCTAATACTCGTCCATAAAAAAGATCATACACTATTAAAGGTCACATATTATGCTAAATGCACTTTTTAAATGTGTTCTAATTCTAACATATCCATGGGGCCACGGTGTGCCTAGAGACTGCCAAAATATAAAAAAAAATAACAATCTCTCCTTTTCTCACTCTCCCCCTTTCTGAAACCCCCACCCCTCCCCCCAATATACTCCAGTCAGAATTCTCCTCGTTTCTGACCTCAAAAACTGGAAAGCCAGAAGCTTCCACTGTGCAGCCCACACCCCTATTTCTTATTGGTCCACGGCCCTGACAGACAGAGGGCGAGGCGTATCTGGCTTCGCTTCCGGACAGGGGGCGGGGGGAGCTCAAAGATTGTATATTTACGAGGGGAGCTGCAGCTCTTTTTAAAAAATAGGCCATTGTGAGATTAGCTGAACATCAGCATATTATCTGAAAGTTTTTTTCAGCAAACAATTAAAGAAAAACGTATTAGGGACCACTAAGACCATACAATATGGTGTATAATAGAACCGAAAAGTGTATAATATGGGAGCTTTAAGGGGGATCTCAATTTCAACAAAGGCAGTGTTGAAATTGGTGGTTGAAGAGTGAAGACCCAACATAAGGTGGCTAGATAATATAAAAAAAATAAAAGACAAATTAATTATGGAGCAGCTGATAATATTTTCGATAACAGATGAACCACATCTTGAACTGATATCGGCAATAAGAAAGTTGACATTTTATTTTGATGCTTTCTTGTGCATTCTGACACCTTATCCACATTTTAAAAGTCTTAATTTGTGGCTTTATCTTGGAAAAACTGCAACGTGTAGTCTACCAAAAAATACTTGATGAATACAAGTTAAATTTAAATATATTTAAGTTGGTGAAAAAGTCAGTTCCCATATCATAAACGAACGGCAGAAAAACAAAAATTTATTTAATAACTTAATGACTGGCTGCATTTATCAGGTGTGTGTCTCATTTGTGTCTGACTCTATCACCACCTGATAGCCAAACTAAAGGTCTGTGTGCCCATAAATGTCATAGTGGAATCACTCTAATGTTTTGTCCATCAGATAATGCCCTGGCAAAAGCGCTAGTGTTTTTACTACGCCAGCTGTTGTTCCTGGGTGAGCGTACCCATGGCAAAGGCATTAAGGAAAACTATATAAAAATAGCATTCTTTGCACTGATGGTCTCATTTGCTGTTAAATGTCATTTAAGATCATCAGAGGAAAAAGAGAGTCCCTCGTAGCTACTGTGTTCCACATTAAAATAAAATGAGTTTAGTTTGATTGCTATATATATAGTTTCACATAGACATTCTCTGATAACAGTATAAAGCAAATAGCCCCGCATATCAGGCCTGGAATAGCTTGAAAAGGAGTTATACCAACCACTGAATCTAACATATTGAAAATGAGAGAGAGAGAGAGAGAGAGAGAGAGAGAGAGAGAGAGAGAGAGAGAGTTTGTGAACTCAGCATGACTTTTGCTGAAGGCCATTCATGAATTGTTCCACTCACAGTATTTCATATGTAAGCAAGAAAAATATTGAAATATGAATACAACTTGGGCTGTCTGGATTTATAATGGACATTTTACCCACACTGTGTCTATCAGAGAGTTAGCAGTGGAATTAAGAGCCAGAGGAGGGCTGTCAATACTCAAATGGAAAAGCACTCAAATCGTACATTTGAAAATACTCTCACAGCTCCTGCGGTCTGTCCATTCAACTGAATTACTGTCAGAAAATATATAAAAATACTGACTTGACTGGCATGAATAAGTGTTTGGTTATTTTAATGTCATTTAACTAGGGGAACTGGTAAAAAAAGAAACAAAAAAAAAAGAAATGTCGGTTGAAAGGGACCACACATTAAATTGTTCTTTGGAAGGGGCCTGAAATTAAAGCATTACATTTGTTCTATATTTATCTAAAGAGAGTTTGGAAGTCTTATAAGCTGATTATTAAAGGTTAACACCTACATAAATGTTATGTGTTCATTGACCCTTTGTCCCACCCGTGCATTTATGTCTATGTGCATCTTTTTGCCATTTTAATCTTGTTTATCTGCTCAAATAAAACTAAACTAAACCTACAGATCAGCTAGTGCGTTTGGTCATGAACGAATGAGAATGCGATGAGTTGTTTTGTTTTCAGATGCGTTATTCTTTTTTGCCGTTCTCTCAGTTGTCCCTGAGAACAGAGGAAGCTCTTCATCATTGCCATCCCCACACACACACACACACACACACACACACACACACACACACACACACACACACACACACACACACACACACACACACACACACACACACACACACACACACACACACACACACACACACACACACACACACACACACACACACACACACACACACACACACACACACTCTCCTATTTATATTAATACTTCCTTGACAGGGGCTAGCAGCTTAATGTGGGTCAATCCACAGCGGACACAGACACTGAGGCAGCAGTTGGAACGAGGGCCCAGTCTGATTGATTTTCAGCTATTTTAAGAAAAAAATATACCAAAAATACCACTAAAAAAGGTAGTTTTTTCCTCATTTTGTAAAGTCTAAAGATAGATTTTGGCATATCTGGTCTTAACAAAACATGCTGTTATAACAAGGATTCTCAAGCTTTGTCTATCATGAAATAGAATGGATTTATTTTAAGCGAGGAACTGCAAAAAAAATTGTGTTGAAATCCATCTTAGAAGATTGTTTAAGACGCATTCTTGCAAGATGTTAGTGAAAAGATGTTCTACAACATGCATTTAAGAAGCAATCTCTGCTCATTCCAAGGGTAACAATCCCTGTGTTCCAAATCACATACTTTTTATTTTTACTATACAACATACTTAAGTACAGAAGAGTTTTAGGGCCACAGGAGAGAAAAGAAAATCAGATAAGGAAGATTTGTTTTCATTATGTCGAGAAATGTCAAGAATAAAGACGAAAACTCCAAAATGCTATCGGAGTGAGTGGGGCATTTAAGTATTTTCAGCATACTACAATTGATGTGCATGTATTGGGACATCTTAAATCTTTTTCTGGCGTACTAAATAGTAGGGAAGTATGGGGATTGGAACGCAGGGTATGTTAGGATGCGTTGGTGTGGTGTTGTGTGTCCACTGAGATAATGGAACTGACATTTGCCATAATGCCTTCTGTCACCACAACCAATTTGCTGTTAATATGCCGGTTTAATTTGTTTCATTTCATGGTAATGGGGCGACACGCATCTGTTGGCTGAAGTCAGACACTAGAAAAGGCAAAGTGATTGGTGCTACAATGAGGTTTAAAGTGCAGCATTCAGTGATAAATCTAGATTTAAATTTATACAAGATTTCCCATTATAAAAATGGGATAGCTGCATATCTACAATCGGTCCACAACATGTAAAATGACTCTTACTATCCCAAATCGAACCAGAATATTACAAACATGACTGACCAAGAATATAACACACACGCCCCATACATCTTGGTTTGCTTTTAGATAGATAAATAATAATCTGGATGGATGGATGGATGGATGGATAGATGGATAGATGGATAGATGGATAGATGGATAGATGGATAGATGGATAGATGGATAGATGGATAGATGGATAGATGGATAGATGGATAGATGGATAGATGGATAGATGGATAGATAGATAGATAGATAGATAGATAGATAGATAGATAGATAGATAGATAGATAGATAGATAGATAGATAGATAGATAGATAGATAGATAGATAGATAGAACAACAGACAGACAGACAGACTGGAATTTTTTTCTTTGCAACATAGAGTTGACTAGAGGAAATCAAGTCAGACATTTTGTCATTTCCAGGGTGAGCAAATGAAATGGAATGAAAGATATTCACTGACTCATAGTGTGTCTCTCTGTCTGTGAACACGTTGTGCTCAGAGCTCAAGCGTTTGGCATCTTGCCTTGTTGCTGTCTGTCCACAGAGCTGCCATTTTAACTGTGTTATTTGTGTCAATCAAACCACTCTCCTGTCATTGGCTGCTGCTACGTTCCAACATTACTGTGATGTACAACAACACACGCCGTGGCATTTAGATAAGACTCGGATGGTATTTTCAGGACCTGCTGAAAAATGCATTTTTTAAATTTCAGCTCAGATTGTTTGTGCAGATTACGTCAGTTCAAGCTGTTCCAAATGAGGTAACCGAGGTAACTGTGCACGTGTTTGGCTCCAATAAACAATATCTAGGGTCAGGGGAATGTCTCTCGTGTCTCCAAAATGTCAACATTTCATCAACTAGAAGACATTAGGGAATCTATTCTAAATAGACAAAAATCTCAAAACTGACCAGTGCTTAAAAAATCATGGTTCTTCTTTGCATTAGCGTTTTGAATATTGGGAGGCAATATGATGCATGAAGTACCTACATTTAAAGCAGTCACCTGAGATACATTTTAGGATTAGTTCTGGATCATTTAAATCACTGGGAAATAATGGAATAGTACAACTTATTTGGACAGTGTTTTCCTCCACATGAAAAGCTTTTTCTTCCTAATTAAGACAACATGGAGTTGGGTTGATTTAACGGGGCTATGGACACACTTTTATGGGTCATAGCACTGATTAGGCATCATCTGGGCATAACAGAGAGTCCCAATTCACAGTCACTGGCAAATGAAAAAAAGGCTAAAATCCTTGTTCCTATTTTATTTAAAGATTCTTTTTTTGGCATTTTTCATGTTTGACAGATAGAGACACAGAGATGGAATGGGTCAGAGAGGGGAATGTCATGCAGAGAACGACCCGGGCTGCATTCTAACCCGGGTCTGCTGTGAAGAGGACTGAGACTCTATGGGGGGGCAGGGGTCTTTAACCACTACACCACGAGCTCCCCAAATCCTTGCTTTTTAAGCATCAGTTACGTAAAAAAAACAGCAAAAGAACTGGACATTTTATGGAATCAATTATTCTAAGGACCTGAAAAAACTACTAAGAAAAGCAGTCCTTTATCATATGCTCTCTTCACTTGTGTGTTTCTATTCTACATTTTCTTCTTCTATATCACATTGTTGAGAGGAGCCTGGGACTTAAGAATTACATTACCTATGACTGCTGCTGTAGTTGTTAATGTGCATATGACAAATAAACCATCTTGAATCTTGAATCTATGTTATAGAGAGAGAGAGGCTGGGCACACTAACTGAAGACATGACAGTAATAGTATTTAATTGTGCTCTGTGTCCAGAAGATAATCTCTCCCACGGCTCAGAGATGAAATGTTAATTAACAAAGGGAATGGATGTGAAGGGAATGCTTTGGGTTAAGCTCAGAGCTCACTCTTCAGTCACGTTTCAAACCCTGTTTCTGTTAATGTAGAGCCTGGACCCTCAGTCATTTCAACTTGATGCAAAAGTTTAGTTTTCACTGCTAAATTGAACGTAAGGCTGGGGAAACCAGACCGAAATATTTTATTATATTTTATTGCCCATCTTCCAAAATGGCCACACTCAAAATAATGCATTTTGTAAAGGTCTTATTTCAGGTAAAAAATATATATAGTTGGTCTGGTTTCTTTACACTCAAACCAAAATTGTTCTATAGACCCTTAACTTCAAATTTAGAAGAGAAAAGGAAACTTTAGCATCAACTTGAAATAAAAACTACAAATAGACATCCATAGACATAAGATCAGAACTCATTCTACAGTCACATTTCTATGCCAGTCAGACCGGCTTCAAGCTTCATCATAGGCACAAGAGAAGCTGAAGAGGAGGGAAATCAAATACTGTGTTCGGAAAGCCATACTAACGTCCTCCCTCCTACATACTCAACATGTATAAACTAAACTCCATACTGTCTACTTTACCATCGATTGTGTATGTGAGGTCTTAACGTCTTAACATTCACACTGAAGTATACTCTAGCAATAAAGAATTTCAAATCAAATCAAATCAGTTTTATTTGTATAGCCCAATATCACAAATTGGGATTTCTTCTTCTTTTTATAAGATGAGTATGAGAAGGACGTTAGTATGGCTTTCCGAACACAGCCAGTGTCTTCCATGTTCTCACAGCTGAGCTCAGTAACTGAAGCCCACATGAGGCATCATGGTGTTAAACACACCCCACCCCACGGCTCACTGCACACTGCACTAAAACAACACCACAGCTGGCCTACTGCGCCAGCCCCATCTGAGGATCACAACAGGGGCCAGGGGTTTGGAAGGCAGCAGACCAAGGAGTCCAACTACCAATGGCATTATGAAAATGAATGAAAAAGACAAAGACAAATGTGGACATTCCTCAACAATTTTTTTTTTCTTTTTTTACTTAACCCAGAAATACAGAAATGTTTAATTATTGGATGTACTTTCCTACTTTATTTAAAGTATTTTATGCTTAAAGCTGGGGTACCTCAACGGCTCCACTTGTTCTCTTTGGTCCCTCCCCTATGGTCCCTCCCTGACACGCTCTACACCAACAAAGTTGTGCCAAAATGAATGGACAGTGCCAACAGCCAATAAGAACAGAGAATCGGAGCCTCGCTCTGATTGGTCAAAGTGTCAGCTCATCTTAACTTTGACCAATCAGAAATCATATACCCCAGCTTTAAATTCATAATTATGGAAACATTTTAAAATCCAAATGTTGCCTCAAAGTGTTGCTTCTAAGTAACACACCCTAAAGATTACCTGAAGAATATATATGTATTGTACATTTCTTTAAACAATTCTTACTTAGTCTATTTTAAAGAAAGACAGGAAAACACTAAATCATTTGAATTTTATTTTACATAATGCGTATCCATAGAGGGTTAAGCAGATTAGCTGTGGTTGGATAGCCTGAACCCTGTCTCTACTGACAAGACCAATTTGACGGTATATAAGAGGATGACACACATATCAAAACCACTCAGAATTTAAGAAAAATAAATCTAGAAATGTATTTGCCAGTCAGACCTACAGCAAAACTCCCCAAAATACATTATAGAGAGCTCAAGTAGACACAGTGCTGCCCTGACTGGTATCATCAGTCATAAATGGTAAATGGACTTGATTTATATAGCGCTTTTTAACCGACTTTCTCAGCCCCAAAGCGCTTTACATTTCTTACCACATTCACCCATGCATACACATACTCATACACCGATGGTAGAAGCTGCCATGCAAGGCGTCTTCTGAACCATCGGGACCAATGTGGGGTTCAGTGTCTTGCCAGGTGACACTTCGACATGTGGTGGGTAGGCGGGGGATCGAACCTCCGACCCTGCACTCCAGAGGATGATCTCCCTACCCACTGCGCCACTGCCATCAGTCATGTTCAACAACACATGCTGCACAGTTTTGTCTTGCTGCGACTTTATTACGCAGATAATTGCCAGTTTTAAATGGGACTACTTTCCCTGTTTCCATTAGTGTGCAATGTTACCTAAGTCCCGCTGGTAGTGATGAGGCATAACAAAGCTGGAGGCTGAGGGAGTTGAAAACAAACTAAAATCTCTGCATATTAACCATTGGCTTTAATACTGGAGAATGCTTGTTGACAAATCGCTTTTCGTCAAAATCAGTGAATACCTTCTCACAATCTGCTACCTGTCTGTGCACATGTGCGCTGAAAAAAATACAAAGCCTAGGCTCTGTAAACTGGTATGTAAACAAAGGGACCGTTCCCGCTTTGTTTACATACCAGTTTACAGAGCCTAGGCTGTGTATTCGCAGAGAAAGTTTTTTTCAGTGCACACAGATTGTGAAGTGATTAGTCAACAAACATTCCCTAGAACGACCTAGTATGCCTTTAATGCACATTCTATGTTCTCTTTAGCTATGCAGTGGCTGCAGCCTCATAAAGTCATGTTAGTGTTAAGAACACAGGACGTTTGATGTTCTACAGCTAGATGAAGTATTTATATTACTTTGGGTTCTAGCTTCTGTTCACTCTCATTTATTTAATTGGTCTTTCTAAATGTGCCTGTGTGAGTTTGCGAACCATATACCAAGATTATTCAGTTTCTTATATAGCAAATGGTGATAGCATTTAAAGTAATTTGTGGTTGTCCATGTGTAGGATTGTTACTTAACGTTGCTCCGAGGAACTTTAAAATGTTTAAAATTACATGTACATGTAACAGCAAACGAGATCATCAGTACAAAGAATGCTATTTTTACATAGTTTTTCTTAATGCAAACTGAAAGTTCCTCGGAGAGCCTTTAAATATAAGTGCGTAGCTGAAAGTATATAGCAGCAGTAGAACTTCAGAGTGCAGTCGGTTGAGGGAAAGTTGAAAATTTCTCCTATTCCCCGACGGTGTTAAAAAAAATATGAAAAGAATCAATATTTCATAATAAATAAGAGGCAAGGAAAGTTTAATGCGAGCAAAATATCCCTGAGGAGCTGAAGAGTTTGACATTTGCATTGTTTTCTGGTGCTCAGAATGTGCAGCAGACGTAGTAGTTGATGAATAATAAACATAGTCTTAGACACTCCGGTGTGTGTGTGTGTGTGTGTGTGTGTGTGTGTGTGTGTGTGTGTGTGTGTGTGTGTATATGTAAACACACACAAATCCATAGCCGACTCTATGTTTTTGACGCTATGTCTCCTTCATAAATCAACAGTTTCCAAGTGCCGGCTGAGGTAAGTCTGATGACACACACTATCATGCAGTGACATCATAGTTCTACCGTCTAACGAGGCTTATCTTTGCACCAAATTAGATGACTAACATCTCTATTCCAGGGTGAATTCATACCTTAGGACATAATTAGGGACAGGGCTTTTACATTTGGATTTTGCATGCACATCATCATATGCAAAATGCAGAACTAGGAAATTAGTTTAAGCTGAAATGGGGCAGAGAGGGGAATGGCATGCAGAGAACGACCCGGGCTGGATTCTAACCCGGGTCTGCTGTGAAGAGTACTGAGACTCTATGGGGGGTGGGGGGGTTCTAACCACTACACTAGAGCACTCCGGATTTGATGCATTTTTCTGTGACTACAGAAGGGACACCAGGTAATGCAGGTGATGACATGGTGTCTGTGTTAAACTGCCCCGTGACAACTGATTCACTTTCAGAAGCGGAAAATGGATTTGATTTGATTGAGGTAAATCAATGTTGAAATTGAGGAAAGGCAAGAGAATCCCCAAACATTTACACACACATAGAAACAAACTTTGGTCTCACTCGTCGCTACCTGCAGCTAAATGCTTTCCTGGGATACACACACTCACACAAACACACATAAACGTACACACACACACACACACATATGCACGTACACGCATAAAAATGCACACACACACACACAACCACACACACACACACATGCAAATCCACACATACACGCATATATGTACATAACACATACACGCATATATGTACATACACACATACAGTGCACACATACGCACATACACATAAATGCACAAAAACACACACACAGCCAGAGAGCTTCTGCTGCAGTGAACCCCTCTCAACTGTGAAAAAGTGCGATTGGTTCCACATGCATTGAGCCAGGGCCCTACCACCAGCTATCCACCAGCGTATGCTCATTACATTTCAACAGAGATAATTACAATCTATTTGACATCCACTGGGACACATTTGCACAGCTTGGAATAACCGCTTAAAAACAATTCCCGGACACAAGCAGCCATGGAAAAACTGCAGGACAAATGAAGTCCTATTTATTTTAAACAGCCCCATTTCATCTCTGTCTCTCAAAACTGTCAAATAAAGCAAAAATGCCAAAAAATTATAAAAATAAAAAAATTTAATTTGTTGAGTGTAAAATCCAGTTCAGTATTAAAGTGTAAAATGAGCACACGACCAAGTCTTGAAAACAAACACACACACACACACACACACACACACACACACACACACACACACACACTTGTCACAGTGTGGTAGTGAGCTCTGAGGCATGTGACTTATGACTGTTTGTCACTTACTAAATGCCAGACACTGAATCAGTCCATTAATCAGAGCTGTTTCAAGTCAAGTCAACTTTAGTTTCAATTTCTTCAATATGTGCCAGCCATACAGAGGAATCTGAATTACGTTTTCTCTCTGGCCAAGGTTCAATAAGTAAGCAAGTATATACTATATCCGTGTGTACTTATATCTGATATACTAAGATAAGTAATATATACAATAAATATATTCTAAATAGTGCAAAAAGTTAGGAAAAAGACAAGCGGTATAAAAAGTGAATTAATTGAAGTGTGCAATATTTGGAACATTATTTAGAATATGTGTTTCATCATAACATTGCGCCTTGAACTTGCTTGCATACTGAGGCTCCGTCGATGTGACATCACTTCATTTGCACACTGGATTGTGGGTCAGAATCACCCAAATAGCATGCTGATTTCATTTTCAACTCAAAAAATCTCCACCAGATGAATAAGGCATCTGGGTATTTTTAAGCATCCCAAATCTGACCACAAGAATTGGGACATCCTAAATCTTTTTTTATACCATACTAAATAGAAGGAAGTATGGGGATTGGAACACACGGTAATATAAGTGTCTGCTTCGTACAGGAAACAACACAACCTTCTTCTAAAGCATTCTGTCTTTCCTCTGCCTTGGCCCCTGTAACACTCACACTCTCCCGACATAACACTGAGGTTGAGTGGAGATGTCAGACCACACTTAGGTTTTCCAAATTGCTCCCGATACCTAGCCAGCCATAGCAGGCGGATCTGCATTCGCCAGAGGACGGAATGAGGGCACACACACACACACACACACACACACACACACACACACACACACACACACACACACACACACACACACACACACACACACACACACACACACACACACACACACACACACACACACACACACACACACACACACACACACACACACACAGGGGGATGTACGTAATACATTTTAAAGGTTAAAAAAAAAAAAGAAAAGATCTCCAGAAATGAAACACGTACTAGATATTTCTGAGTAAGGTTTGACAGGAACACAGGCCTTTTAAACAGGCCGAAGTCACTTAGTCATAGCAGGAGATAAAAAGCCAACCTTGGGGATACTCATGCAAGGGCGAGAGGGGCCATGTCTAATGATCTGGTTATTACTGCGCCGATGGAGAAGGACATTTATACGTGTTAAGGAGCCTCTTTGATCAGCATGCAAATGAATTTATGGCAAAGAATGAGCCACAGTCAGAGCCAATACATCAGAGGTATACCGTCACCTAATGCCTTGCTACATTGGGGCGTTCTCCTTTCCCTGATCATGGATCACACTTCCCATTCAACCTGACATATCATTCTTTCTTCTGCTTCATTTACATCATTCCGACATGTTTTTAATTCCTTTAATTGCTCGCCCGTGTCTCAAATCATTTACCTTCTTCGTTTTCTACTTTTAATATATTTCCAAAATGTTGATTCTTCTTTTATTTCTGCTTCCATTTCCAACAGAGGAGTATTTGGGGGTGAAATATGTATGTATTTGAAATATGCAAAACTGTCTTTGATATGTGGCCATGACGATCTCCATGGTAACATTATTTTATTATTGAACAATCACCTGAAAAAATGAATAATAGTATTGACCTTTATTTATTTATTTTTCTCAAATATTATTTGAAGGTCAGATTTTTTCTCAATTCTACTCCTACCAGTAGAGTGGTTTATTTCTAGCGGGATATTCTGAATATTTCTCCTCAAAATGTACAAAGTAATATATACCAGGATGAGATTAAATGTCATTCGTGTCACTTCAAAAACCTCACACTTGTCATTCAAGGAAAGGCAGCAGCAAAAAGAAGCGGAAATTGGTGGACATTATTTGAGGATATGGTGGCGTCTGTGGACCTTCCAGAGGGGCTTAATAACAAGCTTTCTGCCCTGACCCTAGCTGTGTGTTCTAGGCCTTATACTGAGCCATGGTTGGTGCACACACACACACACACACACACACACACACACACACACACACACACACACACACACACACACACACACACACACACACACACACACACACACACACACACACACACACACACACACACACACACACACACACAAAATCAAGTGGTGTGTGATGTGTGACTGAGCTGTCACAGGTATCAAGCTTGTGTAAGGGCCAAAGGAGAGAGGGGGGGGGGGGGATCTGGGAGGGTCTTCATAGTGGCAGCCCATCCAGGTGGGGGACAGCTGACTGACAGTGAAGGAAGGCTAGTGGCTATTACATCCCTATAGAGCCAATGCTGTGCTTATTTAAAAAAGAAGATTCTTTTTTGCTTTTTATTAGTTTGGAGAGACAGTGTATACTATAGCGGCAGCATGTTGAGCCAGCCACACACACACACACACACACACACACACACACACACACACACACACACACACACACACACACACACACACACACACACACACACACACACACACACACACACACACACACACACACACACACACACACACACACACACACACACACACACACGTATGGAGCTACTAAAGGACTAAAACCATGAACACCGGACACACATCACTGCCCATGATGCTGGATCTGGGTCAGAAGGCATTAAATCCCCTTGTTTATCAGCTGTCCCTAAACACACACACACACACACACACACACACACACACACGCCTACACACGCACGCACGCCTACACACACACACACACACACGTCACAGACATGGACACGCACACATACAGACAAACACACAGACACACATATAGAAGACACACACACACATATAGAAGACACCCACACACATGGACACACACACACACACACACACACACACAGTTCAACCCTCTACCGTCACTTCACCACATACCATCTGTCCTCCAAAAGCTGGGCTATCAAATCCATGGTGCTCTACCAGGTCAACCTCCATAGAGCTGCCAGACTCATGTGAACAAACCAGCTGACGACTCCACACACACACACACACACACACACACACACACACACACACACACACACACACACACACACACACACACACACACACACACACACACACACACACACACACACACACACACACACACACACACACACACACACACACACACACACACACACAGAGACAGACAGACAGACAGATACACACACACACACACACACACACACAATAAGGACTCATAAGACATTTTACATTGATTAGTTGTGTGTGAAGGCTGTTTTGTTCAGCTTGCTACACCACAGGGAGAAACCACAGTTAATCTATTGTAGAAAGACGTGATGGTTTTGTAAACACAGTGTTTGCATATATCCACTTAAAACGATTTTTTAAAAACACACATCTCAATTCCCCCTGTGATACGGAGCTGCCTCTGTGTCACAATCATTAAAACTACATCACAGAAAACAGGCTCATTATTCCCACATCAGTCAGTGTGCTTTAATTAAATCATCTAACTGCCAAGTCTTTTGAGAACGGCTGTTGGTATGATTTGTTATTGATGCTGTCATTACACAAGTGATGGCTTGACTTTGAATTGTGTGCTGTAATCAAAACTGTTTGGTTAAAAAATGGCCCTTCAGTGCTGCATAGAAAACATTAGTGAAGAAAAATACATATGTTTAGTTTCCTCTCTGTCTCTCCAAAACTGTCCCGGGATAGAATCCAGCCTGGGTCGTTCTCTGCATGTCATTCCCTTCTCTGCTCTGCTGTCTAATTACAGCATAACAATAATCTTAAATTAATAAATAAAGTTGGGGCATTGACCATAGAAAGTACAGACAGTTTCTCAGAATAGAGAGAGACAGAGGTGTGTGTGTGTGTGTGTGTGTGTGCGTGCGTGCGTGCGTGCGTGTGTGTGTGTGTGGGTGGAAAGGAGAGAATGCTTTGTGCAGGATAAGAAAATAAAGTCTAGTCTGTGTGGTGGGCAGAGGAATATCTACAGAGATCAGGAGAGAAGAAAAACAGTCTCGTCAGCTTCAGATTTTTTCAGATAAAAACCTCAGCAAAGCTAGTAGTGTTTTCCCTGTCTGTGTCTACTGTCAGACTACCACTGTAAAATGCTTGGCTTGTTCTGATGTCCATTTCACCTTCAGAAAATCAATCAAGAGAGATGAGAAGAACTGACCTCTACTGCAAAACAACAGGGAATAGAGCGCTATAGCAGGCATTCACTTCAACCAAGCATTGTCCTGCATTTATTGGTTTTATGGAGAGACACTGTAGCTGAATAGGGTTCATTTTTTAACATCTAGATATCATCAGGATACTGGGCCAGTTATTTATGAATATTTAAACAATAATTTTTATGTATTACAATTTTTCCAGAAATGTTGGAATACATGTGCTAATTTGGCCAAACAATTATAAAGCATATCTTTTTTTTTTTTTTAAGAAAACTAATGTTGAGATAATGGTTGTTAAAGATGGTTGGATTGGAGAAGTATACAGAGGCAAACAGACAAGGTTTAGTCAAATAAACAACTAAAGGTTCATTTTGGAACTTTAAAGTTGTTATGGAAAAAAGCCTAACAATCTCAAAATGTATCAGTCCTTGAAAAAGCAATGTTTTTGCATGCTGTGTCGTGTCTCAAACCAAATCAAATTTCAGCCACGTACTGTAGTGTTCAACCCTCGGAGTGTTTATGTTCTATACTGAGGGCGTGGGGAGAAAATCCTATATAATAAACGATCAATATCTCTGATTATTACACATCAAATGGACTCCTGAGGCCACTATAATGACACAGCCCTTGTCGCGTTGACTTGCAATTTTTTCGGGCTGCATTCCATGACATGCGCCGTCATGCCAAGTCGAGAGAAGTGGGTCAAAATGACATAAAGGAATCGATACTAAGAAAAGACGCTAGCATGTCAAATCAGGCCCCTAATCTGCTTTGTCAATATAGTGGCTCCTGCAAGGGACGCTGACAGGCACATAAACGATTTGATACAGCAGCCCCCACCACCCACCAACTCAACTCCCCGAAATACACAGAGTAAAATCAATGCACTATTATTGGAATATGTAAAAACATAATGGAAATAAACGCTACAGTGCACCGGTTGTTACTGGTTTGGCTTTTTGCTTTGTCATTGTCAGAGTTACAGGCATGGCAGAGAAAGAACTCTGTAGCTCCTGTCTTTTGTAATGAAATGAGAAAATAATAATACATTCCTGTGAGTTCTACTGGCTGATTTTGTAATTGTCAAACATGGATGAATTGAATAGTTACAGCAGTGTGACAGGTGATCGCCTAAGGGTGCTTTGAAAGAACAGGAAATCACTAGGGATCACACACACACACGCACACACGCACGCACGCACGCACGCACGCACGCACGCACGCACGCACACACGCACACACACACACACACAATTTTTTAAAGATGCCATGAACATTCTCAGCTAGCTTGAAGCCCAAGGAAGGGAACACTACAGTGCACATGCATATGGTTGTATAGTAGGAGAATATAGGGGGGCGCTTGTTGTGTATGTATAATGTAAATCCACTGTCAGCAATATACAGAATCCAATGTAATTCTTCTTGACAGCAGAACAGATGTTTGGAGAAAACCTAGATATTTGCATACAGTCACATGCAGGCAGTCGACTGGAACACACAGAAATACACAGTAGCATCTGTAACTTGTTGGTACAAGTTGGGTTGTAATTTGAACAGATCAAGCGTGAAGTGCAGTGGTTGGGATTGGGATGCTGTTAAATTGGATAAAATAGGGGGTGCTTGTGGTGTAGTGGTTAGAGCCCCTTCTCCCCTCATTAAGGCGCAGTCCACTTCACAGCAGACCCGGGTTAGAATCCAGCCCGGGTCGTTCTCTGCATGTCATTCCCCTCTCTGACCCATTTCATCTCTGTCTCTACAAAACTGTCTAAAAATAATCTTAAAAAATAAAATAAATTGATAAAATGAATGTACACTAGCCTAGAGAACCCTGGCTTTATACAGGATGTGGTTGAGCTGATATTCATGCAAAGTCATTAGTATTCAGACGGGTTCATTAGGGAGTTTGTGTCTTCAGAAGATCAAAGAAACATTGACTTGCTAGGTGGTCGGCCATCTTATTCTCTCTCTCTCTCTCTCTCTCTCTCTCTCTCTCTCTCTCTCTCTCTCTCTCTCTCTCTCTCTCTCTCTCTCTCTCTCTCTCTCTCTCTCTCTCTCTCTCTCTCTCTCTCTCTCTCTCTCTCTCTCTCTCTCTCTCTCTCTCTCTCTCTCTCTCTCTCTCTCTCTGTGCCCTCCGGTTGTTGAGCGACATCACTCTTTAATCAGCCCTGTATCTAGGGAACGCTCTTGCATGCAAATCAGCCTTTTCCTCTGGTGCAGCCTGGTACATTCTGCTAGTCTGCTGAAGTAGCTAAGAGGGAACTTTGAAATATTTCTGAAACTGTCTAAATGTTTTATCTGATGATCATAAATTACATGTAACAGCAAACGAGACAAATCAGTGCAAATAATGCTATTTTTATATACAAAGTGTATCTTAATGCCTTTGTCATGGGTACGCTCACCCTGGAACAACAGCTGGCGTAGTATAAACACTACTGCTTTTGTCCAGAAAGGGTGCAAGAATGAACAGAAACTGAACGTTCCTCGGAACACTTTCATCAAGTATGTATTATTATTATTTAGAGTTTTTAAGCACTTTGAATGGCCGTGTCTGAATTGTGCCATATAAATAAACTTGCCTTGCCTTACTCTAGAATGCTCCATCATATCTTTTTTATTTATTTTTTACAAAGCATATTGTCAGGATCAAAAGGTTGACCTGTTAACCCTGGATTCAGGCCTGACCAGACAGTGGTTGTGTGTGTGGTCTTCTGGATGGATGGAGTGGGAAAGAGATCTTTTACTTTTGGCTCATGAGGTAGCTGTGGGTGTGAACCTGGGTCACTGAGCAAGTTATTTTGGGCTAAATTCACTAGAGCGTTTTCAACACAGACTTGAGGGCTGGTGCCAGTGCACTGAAAGAGTAATGCTAAGTTAAAGGTGCAGTGTGTAAAGGGAATTTAAGTTTATCCAGAACAGACTTTTAGAAATGGAGTATAATATTCATAAGTATGTTTTAATTAGTGTATAATTGCTTGAAAATGTAAAGTTTATTATTGCCTTAGAATGAGCCTTGTATATCAACATAGGAGGTGGACGCTAAGGCCGCCATGTTGCCCCGCCATGTTTCTACAGTAGCACAGAACAGACAAACTTAACGGCCTTACACATTTTTATATATAGTGGGCGTCCTGGGGTAATGCACCTGTTGGAAGACCAAAAAGAAAAAGTACTATAGAATAAATAACTAAATACATCTTCACCTCATCACTTGATATTGTGGAAAGACTTGAGGCAGTGGTGGATGATGCCATTGTAGCTTCTATAAGTTATCCATAAGGAAGGGGTTGGCAAGGGAACATTGACATCTAGAATCTTACCACAACAGCTAAAACACTACGATCATACACATGTTTTTCTCTTCTTTTTTAAATCAACCTTCATTAAAGTGAATTAGGAGCAATTTTCTCCTCTGAGTACGTCAAAGGGTTTTAAATTACAACAACTATTGACAAATGAAGTCCTGGGATGAAGTGAACACAGATACATGATCACACTGAGTGTTTCACTGCTAAAGAACATTGTTGAATTCTCTGCACAACTGGAGGCAAAACTTCCACTTGAAATCTTTTTGTTGAACACCATTTTAGTAATATTGATCTAGTGTTTGTGTTTTCTCTTAGAACCATTATAAATAACAAACACATTTAACTAGTCTGAGGGTTTAGGACAAAACTATATCTTCCCCAAAGAATTGGTTTCATCTGAAAGCCAGAACTTTGGTAACAATAACACATCCGTTGAATGTTTCGTCAATCCCAGAATCTTAGCAAAGTTATCCATAGTCAACAATTCTGCATCCATCACAATTCATTTATTTGTCTATTAACAATATGAAGAAGAATGAAGAATTTCCAGAAGCTACGGTGGCCTTCAAGGACAAGAAGTTGGTTACTAAAGATGGCATCATCCACCACTGCCTCAAGTCTTTCCACAATATCAAGTGATGAGGTGAAGATGTATTTAGTTATTTATTCTATAGTACTTCTTCTTCTTGGTCTTCCAACAGCTGCATTTCCCCAGGACGCCCACTATATATAAAAACACGTACGGTCGTTTAGTTTGTCTGTTCTGTGCTACTGTAGAAACAGCAACTCCCCCACTTCATAGAAAGGTTTAGTAGTACTGTTTGTCAAGGTGACATATACATGAGACAGGAGTGTATTTTGGTCTATTACAGTTACAGCTTCAGGAGAAATTGGTATCCCTGAATTCCTCCTTTTACTGCGTCAACGCTGAAAGCCAAAAGAGGCTTTTTTGATTTTCTGACACCAGAACCTGACATGTACTATGTGTGGTTCAGATCTGACAGACATTTCCAGCTATCAAACTCTTCCACAGTGTAGAGCACAACTCTCTATTTGACATCACTATATCTAAGTGACGAAATAGCATGTTTATAAGAACAAAATGTATCATACACCAGACGATTAACAACATATGAACAAATCCTTCAGTAACGACCTTCAGAATAATGCTAAGAATGATTATGGAAAGTTAAGTCGATGTAAATGCTTTAGATGTTTGGATTTTGGGTTCAGAGTATTAAAAAAAACAAATGTTGAGATAATATATCCGTTAAAGATGGTTTTATAGGAGAAATATACTGACACAAACAGACAAGGTTTAGTCAAATTAACACCTGAATGTACATTCTTGACATTCGATTTATACTAGTATGAAATAAGACAAGGTATGGAAGCAAAATAGCTAAAAAGACAACCTCAAAATGGGCCATGCAGTGCTAAGAAACACAATATGTTTTGCCTGCGGTGTCTCGGCCTCAATACAGGACATGAGTCAGACCAGTAATAACTTTGGCCTTTTTTCTGCAATTGCAAAGAATTGAAAGAGAAAAAAATAAAAAATAAAAAGCTTAAAGAATTTCTGTCTTTAATACATATTGTCTGCAGGACTTACATGACAGTACAGTATGCTGGATGAGTCTGTGTGTGGATTTCCGGCCCCTCAGACATAACATAAAGCAAGTGGGATTTTAAACCTCAAAGTGACAGTTCTAGACTCACAGACATCCTTTGACGTTATGTGGAACAAAGCCGGTTTAGCTTTTATAGACGTTTCTCTTTAACGCTGTCATTCAGATTCCGGGGCCCGGGCTTAGTGAGTGACATCACAAGTGGGCTCAGTGACATCATAAACTGTGCAAATGGATGAATGCATTTTTCTTTTTTTGCATTTTTTTGTTTGTTTTATTGACAGTGTGGAGAGACAGAGATGAAATGGGTCAGAGAGGGGAATGACATGCAGAGAACGACCCGGGCTGGATTCTAACCCAGGTCTGCTGTGAAGAGGACTGAGTGTCTATTGGGGGGCGGCTCTCACCACAAGACCACAAGTGCTTCGAAAATGTAATTCTAATGTGGCATATACGCCTATGTCTGTGTCACAGCTACATTGGTTATACATTAAAATAAATCCAATAGCCTACTAAGGTAAAGCCTTACTACAGTGAAAAAAACACTCTCTTGGTACTGAATATACAGTAGATATTCAATTGCTTTAACCTATGCACAGATGAATCATAATTGAATTCTTAACTCATTCTACCATCCATTGTAGTGATTGTAGCCAAGGCTAAGTCGTTCTTTGTTACATTGGATAAAAGGCTACAGCATAAATGTCACACTCACGAGAACTAAAGCTGATATTACAACCTATTAAAGCATTACTACGCAGCTACAATACATTTCTATTCATTTTTCTATGTGTTCTTTATTTTGCTATATTTCTATGGTGCACCTGATCTCTACACGTTTTATCTGCACTGTGTCCTTGCACTACTGTTGTGTTTATTTGTGTCTCAGGTGTTGCTCTCTTCACTTGTGTGTTTCTTTTCTTCTTCTATATCACATTGTTGAGAGGAGCCTGGGACTTAAGAATTTCATTGCCAATGACTTGCTGTTGTAAGTGTTAATGTGCATATGATGAATAAACCCTCTTGAATCTTGAATCTTATTCCACTCTCACCTACCACAGTCCCTGAGAAGCTGATGTTCTTTTAACAGGTCTATTTTGAATCAGCCATTATGTCCAGGACATTTTGTCAAAGTGCAGTAAAGCCCTTGTCTATTCCAAGGTTGGCTCAGGGTTCAGCAACATGTATCAGCTTTTAGAATAAGGTATAATCATCAGAAAACACAATACATTTCAAAGTAATGATTCATTTAACTTGTGTAAAAAAAACTCATGGTGAAGTGCTTAGAATATAATTTGGCAAATCTCAATTAAATATGTTGTGTGCCATATCACCATATCAGAACATCATAGTTTACACATCTATACCAAAACATCCACAAAGGGCAAACCCTAAATGTTGTATCCTATGTCTTCTATAAAAGCAGCATCAACCAGTAGTTGATGATGTTTACATTTAGCTCAAAGTCTAGCTGAGAAATACTAGTCTAGTTCAAACCACATTTTGTCTGTAACATGATTCAAGAGTTCTAGTTTACTCAACCAACAACAACACCACAAGTTGTTTGGTTTAGATGGCTCTATTGTGCCGTAACAATAGTCACAGTAGAGTGTCATTCATAAGCCAGCCACGCTACAAAAAGATATACTTACAGAAATGGCAAGCACTTACCTACTGTGCGCTTACCCACAGCACATAGCTACAAAATAGGTGGCCCATTACGTTAACAAAAAAAATAGGATGCAATTTTGAGACATGTGGGAGCCCGAAAGAAATGTTCCATTTAAAGACCAATATAATGGACTAAAATATAGCCCCTGTCCCACAAAGTGACTCATTCTCCCAGGAGGCAGTGGGGCAAATGGACTGTGCTGGTGTTCAATGATTGACTGTATAACTGCTAAACCAATGAGGACACAGCGGTTTGCGAGTCGCCGAGCAACAAATCAACCCCCTGACAACCTGCCATCACAGATTAAAAGCTAATGCCACTATCGTTGCTGTTATTTTGCTTTACTTAACCATCTCTGATTGAGATGTTTTGGGGGATGTTTTTTGTCAAAGTGGGCCATTTTACATTTGCTATTCACTGGTCCCTTTCATTATCTTTTGAACCCGCTGCGTTTTCTTTTCAATTCAGGACAAAATGACTTCTGCCGTCTCGCCAAATGTAATTGCCACGAAAATGTGTTTTCCAGCATTGTAATTATCTTACTCCCCTATTTCTGCTTATAACAGTATAACAGCATTTAGTCAAAAGGAACAAGTTACTATGTTACTCATGTTACTAACATCTTCACTGAGAAACAGAATGGAAGGCGTGGTGTGGTGTGGGAGGTCCTAGGGTTGTTTTTGGCACTGCAACGTTCATCTGTTATTGGGGGGCTGTGTGTGTGTGTGTGTGTGTGTGTGTGTGTGTGTGTGTGTGTGTGTGTGTGTGTGTGTGTGTGTGTGTGTGTGTGTGTGTGTGTGTGTGTGTGTGAGTGTTTGTGTGTGAGTGAGTGTGAGTGTGTGTGTGTGTGTGTGTGTGTGTGTGTGTGTGTGTGTGTGTGTGTGTGTGTGTGTGTGTGTGTGTGTGTGTGTGTGTGTGTGTGTGTGTGTGTGTGTGTGTGTGTGTGTGTGTGTGTGTGTGTGTGTGTGTGTGTGTGTGTGTGTGTGTGTGTGTGTGAGTGTGTGTGTGAGTGTGCCACAGACTCGGATCATGGAGATAAATAAGCCCTGCGTTCCAGTCACCATACTTTCTATTATTTAGTATGGTAGAAAACATATTAAGGCTGTCCCAATTCTTTCACACCACCCTATTTTCTGCCATTTCATCAGCCGCAGTGTCCATGTGCAAGTTGCGACAGGCAGACAGGCAGACAGGCAGGCAGGCAGGCAGGCAGACAGGCAGGCAGGCAGGCAGACAGACAGACAGGCAGGCAGGCAGGCAGGCAGGCAGACAGGCAGACAGGCAGGCAGACAGGCAGGCAGGCAGGCAGGCAGACAGACAGGGACGTTCATCTACTGACTCACAGGGGGAAAAACAACCATCTGGGCACATTTCAAGCCCATTTAAATCCCTCTAGTGCATCTGTTGCACTATGTAGATGACACAGTATGGAGAGCAGCTCCCAAAGCTAATACATGCTTCATATAGTGCAACATTTCATCAGCAAACGATGACCAACTCCAACTAACGTTTTTTTGTTTCTTTTAAAGACCTACTTCACCGGTGGGAATATGAAGGTGTATCGAACTCTGAGATCCTATGTAGTATAAATGTGCAAACATTATTTAAATCAGTTCATCCTAGCCTGAGAAAAGGTTGAAAGAGTGTTAAACCTAAATTTTACTAGTGTGACATCATACTAGTAAAACTAGTAATTTTGGCATTTTCCGCTTTTATTAGACATATTTGGACCAAGCAACATTGTCTTTGCAAATCACTTTTTTTTTGCTTTCTTTTTTTAGCCAAATGAATAACAATTTACTTTGGTTTTTGTTTGGAGTCTGAGTTCGTCTGAGCAAAGGCCTTTATGACAACTGTGACCTTTAAAAGACTGGAGTGGTAAGAAAGCACAAAGGCTCGGGTTATATAAGATTATGAAAACTTTACAACAAGCTACAAAAGAAAATGTAGAAAGTATTCAAGACATAGGTCCACAGACAGAAAGAAATCTATCTATCTATCTATCTATCTATCTAGGCTATCTATCCATCCATTAAAAAGTGGTCACTATTCACGAATCAGAACCATAGCAGTGGCACACATAGTCAGAAGCACAAACATAAACACACCCACACACACACACACACACACACACACACACACACACACACACACACACACACACACACACCCATTTGTCATGGTAACGGCTGTTTTGCCAAAGCGACAGATGACTCGGCTCGCCCTCCATATGTGCTCCGGCCAAGACTTTAGAAAAGCATGTTCACCTACCGAGGTGTTCTTTATATAATTTTTTACAATATATATAATTTTCTATTTTTTATATTTAATTCAGATGGGTCTGAGCTTCAGCTGCAGCTGCACAGCCTTCTGCCTGTCTGTATTATGTCAGAAAGGCATCATCTCATCCTTTGACTCACTCAGTCAGTGTCTATGTCCAATTCTGACCATTTTTCTGTGAGATGTGGATTGGCGAATGCTCATCCACACACAGCCAGGGGAGATATGCTTGAGATAATGACCTCGTCCTAGCCATGGCTGTCCTTGTAACCATGGATAAGTCATGAAGTAAAAAGGAGGAATACTGGGCTGAGCACTTGCCCTCTGGCTACTAGAGAGTCCACTCACTATAGACTAGAATAGAATCCGAATGATTCAAGAGTCAAGATGGTTCATTTGTCAGAATACAAACCCACTACTGTAGAAAAGGAAAGGATGGACTTAACATGGAAACCGAATAATTGTTTTGTTTGCCATATCATTCAAATAAATGTGGTTCCTCTGAGGATACAACATGAATAATAATGTAGAATTGTAGAATGTGTTGGGATCTTTCAGAACAGACTTGGTAGAATTGGAATATAATGTTCTAAATATGTTTCAACCAAAACATTATTGTCGATTATACAGGGCGGTAAACAAAACACTATGTTTACTTTAGAGGTAAGAGTTAGGACTTTATGTGTGATGGACACAAAGCAGTATGCTGACTGTCCAAAAGGTAAGTGTGTTTGGTGATAAGGTTACAGATGGCTAACATTAGCTTATGTTAGTATAGATTAATGAGTCTATTTACCCCAGCTGTACTGCCATTACACAAGGTGGACAACCAACAGGCCATTGTCCAGTAAGTTACATATACACTCTCTTATCTTCATTACAGGATGGCTGCAGGTTGTTTAAGCCTGGCTGTTTAGTTGAATAGTGATTTATATAGTTCTATTGTTAACAGCTCCACATCATCCTCCTAGTGTAATGCCTGGAGCCTCAGTCAATTCAAGTTGATGCAAAAGTTTAGTTTTAACTTTTAAATTCTTCTAAGGGTTTATAAAACTATTTTGGTTCGGATTGGTAAGAAACCCGACCAAATATTTTAAAAATAATTCTCATCTCCCAAAAGTTTCTTGACAATCGAAACAACATTGTTCTATAGAGCCTTACACCTTCTAATTATTCAATTGAGAAAATGGACCTTTCGCATCAACTTGAAATGCAAACGACAAATGACCCATACACAGCCCCCCACTCTCCCTCCTTACATACATAAACAGCCCCCACACAAACACACATCCTCTCCCTCCAAACACACACACAGCCATCCATTAACTTGCTCTGAAGCCAAAAGTTGTTTTCCGGAGGTTAAGGAGAGAGCAGGTAGTTCAGTCTGATTGGTGAGCTTCAGTGTGACAGCGTATCGCTCTGAGATTTATCACATCTGTCTTCATTCCTGAGATATCTCCCGCTCAGGGTCGCTGACTCAAAATAAGCGAGAAGTTTACCGTGGCATAAGTGAAACTACAGAACAGCAAGTGTCACAGAAGGATATTAAATGTTTTATCAAACTCTGAAGGCTGAATATGACATTAAAAAAAACATGGATGCTTCGTAAAAAATTATTTGACAGGGAGATAGAATATTTTTTTTAAGACATCCTATTTTACAAAATTGTATCATCTGTTTTGGGATTGAATCTTGTGCCATAGCGTTTGTAAATTGTTCAACAGATGGAGAAATGACTCTTACGGTGTGTGCTCAAGTGGCTTGGTGATGTGGAGGTTGAACAAGCAGTTAAAAGTCTTTCAATATTAATATAAAAAACGAACCAAAGCCACAGATATAAATGTATGCATGCTATAGGCCTACATAGGCTACATGAAAAGACTCCTATAAGCTGTTATAATTCGTTTTACACATACTGGCCTCGAAGGGATCCCTTTCTAATGCAAATCCAATAGGACTCATTCAACAGTCCTTATTCATTGTAGAAATTGAATAAAAACATTCAACCTTTGGACCTTTAAAAAAGCAAATACATATCAGCAGTGAAAGAAATAGCAAAGCACTGTTTGAATCAGCTTTACAACTCTGTGGAAGGTTCAATCCCCTTCAGGCAAACTGTGAAAATCAGGACATTACGGCGCATTAAATGTATTTTATCTCTATCTACTATCTCTGTGTCAATGGGCCTCTGTTACACATGGAGTGAATCAATAGAGTGAGTAAAATGATGTGTAAGCTAAGGTTGCAGTGAGTGAGTGAGTGAGTGAGTGAGTGAGTGAGTGAGTGAGTGAGTGAGTGAGTGAGTGAGTGAGTGAGTGAGTGAGTGAGTGAGTGAGTGCGTGCGTGAGTGAGTGATTGAGTGAGTGAGCGAGTGAATGAGTTAATGTGCTCACAGTTGCTCCTCTTTCTCTTTCCCAGCTGTTCTGTAACAAATCACTGGATCTGATTTGGGTTATATTTTACAATCTTACTATTTCACTGTTTTACTTTATGTACTAAAAGTGCTGTACGTATAAAGTTTGATTGATTGATTGAAATACAAAACGAAGCCTTGGCAGCACGTCTCCAACAGACAGACATCACTAGTCGACTCACGTCTGAACACAATGTGCCTCTGACTGATCCCAGAGCAGTGTTATGAAGC